>NW_006408835.1:2757011-2762413 GCF_000296735.1 Chrysochloris asiatica
CCATCTTGTTTGTTCCTTTGCAGGGTGTGTTTTGAGTGACTCTCTTTTGATATAAAAGAGCAAGCAAGCAACATAAAGATGTTGAAGTAACACATCACCTAACTGTCAACCATCTTCCCCAGAGCAGACTAAGAGTGTGGGAGTCTTTCCCTAAACTGGTACCCTGAATTTAGAATTCTAGATTACTAAACTCTGAGAACTGGTGTTACCGTAGGTGCTGTGTTAGGCTTCTAACCAAGGGGTGAGTGGTTCAAACCCTGACCTTGTGGTTAGGAGCCTAACATCACAGGAAAAAGATGAAGGTGTGAACTCCCGTAAAGATTTACAATCTCAGCAACCCTACGGTGCAGTTCTGCTGTGTTCTAGAAATCAATTCACTGTGACTCAGAACTGATTCGATGGCAGCAAGAATAAACTATGAGAGGATCAATTTCTGTTTCTTAGAGCCGCCCACATGTGGCATTTGCTGTGGTGTCGCTGGATAATTAAAACCGCTTCCATCTCTAATAAGTCCATAAAGAACAAAAAGAAAAAAGAACACGTTTTACTTCCTGCTCCCTAACTCTGTGAGGCCACATCTCCAGGTAAGTATACCAATGCCTGCCATCATTCCAACTTGCCATTTGGAGTTTTAGGAACTGGGAGGTGAAAAACCCAGACCCTGATTCAATCAAAACATTGAATCAGAGGTTATCAGCAGGCACACTTTTAAAAAAGTATACAAGGGTCAGATGGAAATACAGCTAAGAGAAAAGAAAGGAAGACCAGAGCAGAATGTGTCAGGTGAAACTTGTCAGTAGACTCTGCTCCGTTATTACCCACTAGGAACCAAAACAGTTTGTGGTGGTGAATGGCATGTGGGTAGAATCAGACATCCACGCTCACTCATACCTGGTAGTATGGATGATGCAGAAAGGAATCGGGGCAGCCAGCTAAAGCCATGGGTTCCTTCTCCTTGCCTTCTTCGAATTGTCTTTACTGTGCCACAGCACCTGCAACAGAGACACACAATGAGACAGTAAGCCAGAGAAAGCAGGCACCATTTCCAACGGGTTTGCCAGCAACATTCAGCTAGGTGGGCAAAGCCTGGACTGCCACTTGTAGATTTGTTTAGGAGTGCTGCTGAGGAGATGCTAGCTTTTCTTCTAAACTGATGATATGGTCACCACCTACAGAACCCCAAGAAGTTGTGTGTGGTGTCAAAAGACTGGGATTCCAGGGCCCTCAGGAAGGGAAGGTGGCGTCGATTCCACTATATTTAACTCTTAATTCTCATCATTTTCTCTGAATCGTTTGATCTTTTTTCCTCATCATATCTACTAACACTCTGAGGGAATGATCATACTTTGGTAAACAGACACAGCCTAATTCCCACCCCTAAGGGGTATGTGCCTGTCACTGGGGGCAGGGACCTGCATAAATGCTGACTCCGCCTGTCAAAGCCTGCTACAGCTTTCTAACTACAATCTTCAAGAACAACAGTCACAGAAATGGCTTAGTGACTCAACATAGCACTGCCCAATTCCCACAGAGCTCTGTGAATACTACTGTTGGTGCTAGCTGCCAAGGAGTCGGCCCTCGCCTCATGGGGACTCCACACACTCTAGAAAGAACTGCTCTCCCATCCCAAGACCCGCTACAGACTGAACCATTGCATGAACTGCTGTCCCATCAGGCACCATCCCAAGACCCGCTACAGACTGAGCCATTTCAGGAACTGCTGTCTCATCCTGACTGATCCCCCAAGACCTGCTGCAGAATGAACCACTGCAATCCTCAGGGTTTTCACTGGCTGGGTTTTTGAAGCAGACCACCAGGTCTTTCTTCTTGATCTGGCTTAGCCTGGGCACTCTGCTGAAACCTACTTCTATTTGGCCTCAGAGCAGTCCAATATCAGGTCTTTTCTGTGGCCCACATAATCAGGTAGTCCTTCCCCAGTTCTCTCCCTTCCCACCTGGGTTCCCTACATAAGGGTTTGCTAGCCTAACCAGTATGCTCTGTAGAACCCAATTCATCTGCTTAAACAATATGAAAGACTGAGCAAATATTGTTATTTGCTCACTGCAGTTGCAAACTGAATGTGTTATGAGTACTGAAAATAACATTTATATATGCCAGTTTTATTACCTAAGTATGAACCTCAAAAGTATTTGGACAAATGAGATGGCTTCTTAAGCCAGATTCATGTGCACTGCACCCGCCCTGCTGAATACTTTCCCTTGGGAGGATCAACAAACTTCAATAAGATACAGAAAGTACATTGAATTAGTGTGATCTAATAAAACGTATCAAAAAGTTGGCCATTCAGTGAGCTTCGTCTAATAAAATTAACAACTTTCACTAAAATTTTCAAAGCAACCATGAAGTATAGCAGAATTTTTTAAGATGCCAACAAAGCTTGGATACATATAAAGGAGTGGTTCAAAAATAGTGCTTTCATACATTTTTTTTTTTTTCCCCTTTTAAATAATACCATCTGGGTTTTGGGTGGTACTTGTGGTTCCATTACTTGTAATTCCTGAGCTTTTCCAGTTTTGATTTATCTGGTCCAACCCAACTACGCACTTTAACAATTCCGTACCTCTCTACCTAAATCGAGTTAGTTCTCCATGAGGTTAACTTTAACTCACAAAACCTGCCCCTCATAAAATGATCTTGTCCGACATATCTGACAAAAATGGAAAACATTGTATCTGTGTTCATAAGAATGAAAACTCTCTACACCACACCCACACTAAAACTGTTCCTTCGAAACGTCCTACAATAGGACTAATTTGATGATATAATGCAACTGTGTTCCGTTTGTAACTCATCAGTGGATTTGCAAGAAATTATGTTTTCCATATTCACAGATACTGAATAGATTTGTAAACAGCTAGATATGTAAGAATTATAAATCCATAATGATAAAAACCTCTCTAATAGTTGTCGTACGACTAAGAAATGGTATCAGTAATTTTGTTTTCTCCTTTGAACATTCCTCTGACAATATTTTCCTTGTGGACTAATCCAGCCTGCTGTGTTGGTTTCACATGGCCTTTTAATGATGAAGGATAAAGCCCTACTTTGCAAGAACACCATTACAAATATATTGGATTCTGTCTGTTTTGAGTTTTGAACACACGAAAAAAAAAAAATTAAATGATCTTCATTAAGTTTGTACTTTTTTCTTTATTAGACTATAGGTCAGAGAAGTAGTTCAAGCGAAGTCCAAGCCTGTTGATTCCAGAACCAACATTTTTCTTCACACTGTCAATATTTATACTTCCAGACACAGGAAGTGAGCTTAAATAGGGCTTTGAATTTTTCAGAAGAATTTTTCTGAAAAGAACACCGGGCATTCCTAATGGAAAGTCTTGACACTTCGGCAGACAGATGATTAAATTCATCCGCCTTTCACAACAGAGTTAACTGCGAATTATTTTTTTTATGAGGCAATTAAACTATACAGCATTACCAACACTTGCCTAACAGTGATGGTCAAACTGACATCATATATTAAAAATACCAATGTAATGCCAGCAAGTGGTTGATCAAAAGACGAATTCACAGACAATCCACATGTTCATATCACAATGAGTATGGCTCATCCCAACTTGCAATGGATTCTGTGCTTGCTAAAGAGTCACGCATTCAATTCTAACATTTTCTACTCTATTTGACAGAGTGAAAAAAAAAATGCTCTTCATGACCTACTAACTTGATTTCATGGCACAATAATGGGCTGTAATCAACAAAATTGTAAAATAAGCTGGGTTTGGGCTTAGGGTTAGGGATAGGGCTATGAATTCTACTCCCCCACAATAGCCTCCAAGGATTCCAAGCTCACTCACTATGTTCTTCACACAATTTCACCTCCCTCAGTCCTCACTTCTCTCCTTCCTGGCTTAAGGCCAACAGTCCAAGCTCCTTAACCATTCGCTTGCAAACACCTTTAGCTTTCATGCTCATCTCTTGCTCTGGTCAGCTCTTCTAGAAACACACAATGCATCTGCTTAAATGCAACTAGCCACATAAAGGACCCCTGGTGTCCAAGGAAAATGCAATTGGACTAAGTGGACCTATTTCTATTTTTATGTGACCACAACTCCAAAATGGGCATTTAAGATTGCCAGAAAATTCTACAACATTTCCCTAGGAAAGTTACTTTTGTATTCCCCAGACTCTCTTTCATAGCTTCTTGAGAACTACCTCTACCTTGAATAATGCCCACCATTAGATAAAAGTCAGCATGTCTACCACACCTACATACACAATTCTGGCTCATTTCTTGGCTATCTCTTCTCCAAGTACCTCAACAAGTACCTGACATCAATCTTACTTAGCTTTTACACAGTTATTAAACCCCTGTGAGACGACTGGAACTTGGTTTTGCTCCCTTTTAGATTCCATACACTTTAAAACATCTCTTCAATCTTTTTTCATTTTTAAATTAAATTTTATTATTCTACTCTTTATTAAAATGGAGCCAAGTTCGTGAATACTAAGATAATCATTTGTAGAACTGAAAGCAGAATGTTTGCATTCTAAATCATATTAAAAGGATTAAAAAAACAAGCAATCTAGCAGTACTTTAAACATAGAAAATACAAAACAGGCAGATAGAAGCATTCAAAACATTAAAAAAAAAAACCGAATGTTAAGATGGATGACATGTAGCAAGGTCAACTATCCAATATAATTTTCATAAAAAGTTTGAAATTTGTCTAATTTAAAAAAATCTCAATGGAAATTTAAACAGAAAAGATTTTAAAAGAAAAGCAAAACGGGGAGTGAAAGAAAGAATGGGCAAAGACGTCTGAATCAAACACAAATTCAAGCACAATATGGCAGGAACAGTAATGATGTGCAAGTACAATGTACGGCAAAGGACTTCAAATTTAAAAGCATCATATGCTGACTGAAGACTACTAAGCCTTTGATCTCCAGAGAACAAAGCAACACAATACATGAAAATCTAAAATTAAAATTATAACACTTTATGTTATACTTCAATAAAAACTATACACTAGAAACCAACGGAAAAAAAAAAAAGGACATCCACAGAGACACGGAGAAACTGTTATTAGAGACGTGTGCCCATTATTTAAGGCAGAGGAAAGAATCAAAAAGGAAATCAGGAATTAAAAATAGAATGTGTAACAATACACATGTTGCTGTTGTGAAGTGCTATGGAGTCAGTTCCGACCCATTGTTGTTCTTGTTGTTGTTAGGTGCCATTGAGTTGGTACCGACCCATAGCAACCTTATGCATAGCAGAATAAAACACTGCCCGGTCCTGGGCCAACCTCACTACTGTTGCCATACTTGAGTCCATCGATGCTGCCACTTGGCCAATCCATCTCGTTGGGGGTCTTCCTCTTTTTCTCTGACCCTCCACCTTACCAAACATGATATCCTTC
>NW_006408835.1:2762513-2765902 GCF_000296735.1 Chrysochloris asiatica
CAGAGAAAAAGAGGAAGACCTGCAATGAGATGGATTGGCCAAGTGGCAGCACCGATGGACTCAAGCGTGGCAACAGCAGTGAGGTTGGCCCAGGATCGGGCAGTGTTTCATTCTGCTGTGCATAAGGTCACTATGAGTCAGTACCGACTCGATGGCACCTAACAACAACAACCATATCTCAAATGCATCAATTCTTCTATGGTCCTCCTTATTCACTGTCCAAGTGTCACATGCTTATGAGGATATTTAAAATTCCATGGCTTGGGTCAGATGCATCTTAGTTCTCATACTGACATCTTTGCATTGAACACTTTGAAGGGGTCTTGTACAGCAGATTTGCCTAGTGTAATATGTCATCTGATTTTCTGACAGCTGCTTCCATGGACTGTTGATAGTGGATTCAAACAAAAAGAAGTTCTTGACAACTTCATTCTTTTCTCCATTTATCAAGACATTATTAATTGATCCTGTGGTGAGGATTTTTGTTTTCTTTACATTGAGGTGTGACCCATAGCAAAGGCTTTTTGGTCTTTGATCTTTATAATTAGTATTTGAAGTCTTTTTTGCTTTCAGCAAGCAAGGTTGTTAGCAAGTCTGCCTCCAATCCTGATGCCACATTCTTCTTCATATAACCCAACTTCTTAGGTTATTAACTCAGGATATAGACTGACAGAAGTATGGTGAAAGAATACAACCCTGATGCACATCTCTCCTGATTTTAAACCACTCAGGGTTTACTTGTTCTGTTCAAATGAAGGGACAAGTTCGGAGCTTAGAGTGTATGTGGTCATGTTTCCCAACAAAATTATCACAGGACAGCCCTGGCTATCCAAAAGGAATGAGTATGTACATTACCATGGTGAAAACAATTCCTCAGTTCAACTTTTCTGGTCTTTTTCTCACAATGAAGTTTTCACGTTTCTTTGAAACTTCTTCCTAATAAGCCCTCATGATCATCCTGTATCCTCCAAGATTGTTGTTGTTAAGTGCTGTTGAGTCAATTCTGACCCATAGCGACCCTGTATAGGGTTTCCAAGGACTGGCTGGTGGGTTTGAACCGCCATCCTTGTGGTTCAGTATAGTACACAGCACCACACCAGCACTCTCCCTATGAAATCCCTAAAAACAATATCCATAACCTTCTGACTATAAGCTTGAGTTATATAATCTCTCTAACTCTAACTGGTCCAGCAGATGCACTCAGAAGGCACTTGGCACCATTTTGTTTGGATCTTTGTTTGAAGGCACCCTAACAAGACTAACACAAGTGTAGTACTGAGTGAACTTGTCTGCAACCATCCAATGACTGCAGAGACATGCTTAAACACATTGGGTCTGGAATATATCTGTGCCTGTATTAATTAGATTCCTAGAAGAAATACGTGACTTACTCTTGTGCGTATATTTGTGTGTGTATTTATAAAAACTCTACATATCAGTGTCCCAGTGAGTGAAATGTGTATTTTATCCCACACAGAGCTATTACCAAACAGCTAGAATTAGAAAATTATTTATATTTTGAAGATTTTAAGAAGCAATTTTTCCTTATAAAAATGTAGATTTATCTAACTGCTGCATTTGTAGATTGCTCAAGGGTAGAACTCAATGTAAATCATCCCATTTCAGAGAAATTTGGAATTGTCATCTAAATTTCCAGGAACAGAGGACAAGTGCTGCCAAGTCTTGTTGATGGATTTTTACAAGAGTAAGACACTGCCTTCAGAAACCACTGATAGGCGTTACTGAGCACTTTCTCAATGGACAGCTGAACACCCAGGGAAGACCCACCGTTCCAGCTTTCTGGCTCCTGGACAGCAGGCTTAGGTTACTCAGGACAGTAATATAAACATCTCCCAAGCCCTCAAAAGACAGGCACTGACTTTAATTTGCACGTCTGCCACTTTTGTGAGGACCATTAGGAAATCAAAAATGCTAGTTGTGAGTGAAAGAAAACAAGTAGAGCCTTTGTTCCATTACCCTTCCCTTATGTCATCATTTGCCCTTAAATCCTCCTTTGTCCCTTGCTGAAGATCACACTACTAAAGTATCTTTCAGTGTACCCATCCGATCTCTGGGGACGGATAGATGAAGTGTAAGAAAACAGTCTACAACTAAGGATGCAATCCAGAGAACACACCAAACTAGCCCCTCAGAATTGGACCCATGACCCACAGATAAAGCACAGAAATGAAATCACTGGGGTGAGGCAATTACAACAGCTGTATTGTTGTTGTCATTAAGTACCAAGGAGTCAATTCCGACTTATAGCGACCCTGTATATGGTTTCCAAGGCTGCAAATCTTTACAGGAGCAGAAAGCCTCGTCTTTCTCCTGTGGAGCAGCTGATAGTTTCAAACTTCATACCTCGAGGTTAGTGGCCCAATTCGTAACCACTATGCTACCAGAGGGAGAAAAAAGTTATGTATGCGACAGGCGGCAATGTCTTCATTGAAGTTGACACATCAACAGACCCGTAGAAAAGTTGTAAACTTCATAGCTCCGCTAAGGTTTTAGGCCTCTTTTCTAGTTTGTAATCCATTTTGAATCCATGTCAAATTCAATGATTAGAATGAATTGCATTCCTAATCTTTAGTCTTTCTTCAAAGGTTTGCTTCATTTTGGTACCAAAAATTCAATAGGCTTCTCTCTCCAATTGCAACTCTGCTGGCCAAGTCTTATCACTTTGGCTTGAAACAGACTTCCCAGATTAAGGGATAAAGCCAAGTGTAGAAAACTACAAAACTCTGGACTCTTCCAGCTAGAAAGATGAAGAGAGAAATGGCATCAATCTTTTATATTTTAGACAAAGGTGAGAAAAAAATAAAGCCAAGATTTCAGTACCAAATGCACCCCCTTAAAAATGGGTCATTTACACAGTAAAATAAAAGCTCAAAATAATATCTGTTTCAGTAGAGGAAAGAGATTTGCATATAAAATTTTTTTAACAACTCATGAAAAAGAACCAGAAAAATCTAAAGATCAGAAAGAAAGATGCCCACCCCCCAAGTAAAACCCCCCACTTGATGATCGTAGAGCTGGGGAAGGGGGTTAAAGGTAAAAGGTCTCTTGTTATGGACTGAACTAAGTCCCCCAAAGCTAAGTGATGTAAATCCTAACCCCTAAACCTGTGGTTATAATCTAATTGGGAATGAATTTTCTTCTATCTCTGGTGTCGAGCTGTAAGATAACCACTGGACTCGTAACCATAAAATCACAGTTCAAACCCACCAGATGCTCTCAGAAACCCTACACAGGGTGGCATCAACTCAAAAGCACAAAACAACAGGGATATCTATGATTAGAATCCATTTGGAAAAGGATTTTCTTTGTTATGTCAATTTGGCAGTACTGGTGCAGGGTGTGTTTTTTAAAGATTTTTTTTTTTTTTT
>NW_006408835.1:2766002-2768151 GCF_000296735.1 Chrysochloris asiatica
GTTGGGGGTCTTCCTCTTTTTCTCTGACCCTCCACCTTACCAAACATGATATCCTTCTCCAGCGACTGGTCCCTCCTGACAATATGTTCAAAGTATAAGAGATGAAGTTTGGCCAATCTTGGCCTCTAAGGAGTACTATGGCTGCACTTCTTCCAAAACGGATCTATTGGTTCTTTTGACAGCCCATGGCACTTTTCGATATTCTCCTCCAACACCATAACTGAAAGGCATCAATTCTTTTATGGTCTTCTTACTGTCCAGATTTCGCATGCATATGAAGTTACTGAAAATACCATGGCTTGGGTAAGACGCACCTTAGTCCTCAAAATGACATCTTTGCTCTTCAACACTTTAAATATGTCTTGTGCAGCATTTTTTATTTCTTGACTGCTGCCTTCCTTGAGTGTTGATAGTTGATCCAAGAAGAATGAAGTCCTTGACAACTTCAATCTTTTCTCCATTGATAATTATGCTGTTTAATGGTCCTGTGGTGAGGATTTTTGTTTTCTTTACATTGAGATGTAATCCATACCAAAGGCTGTGCTCTTTGATCGTCATCAGTAAATGTTTTAAGCCCTCTTCACTTTCAACAAGCAAGGTTGCATCACCTGCATATTGCAGGTTGTTAATGAGTCTTCCTCCAATCCTGATGCCACATTTTCTTCATAGAAACCAGCTTCTCGGAATATTTGCTCAGCATACAGGTTAAATAAATATGGTGAAAGAATGCAACCTTGTCACACACCTTTCTTAATTTTGAAACATTCAGTGTTCACATGTTCTGTTTGAAGAGCTGCCTCTTGGTCCAGGTACAGATTCCTCATGAGCACAAATAAGTGTTCCAGAATACTCATACTTCGCAATGTCATCATGATACACACAATCGAAAGCCTCTGAGTAGTCAATACAGCACAGGTAAACATCTTTCTGATACTCTCTGCTTTCATCCAAGATCCATCGGACATCAGCAATGATATCCCTCATTCCACATCCTCTTCTGAATCTGGCTTGAACCTCTGGAAGTTCTCTGTCAATGTATGATTGTAGCCATTTCTGTATTACCTTTAGCAAAACTTTACTCACATGGGATATCAAAGACAGTGGCCGATGATTTCCGCATTCAGTTGGGTCACCACCTCTCTTTGGAATGGGCACAAATATGGATCTCTTACTATCAGTCGGCCAGATAGTTGTCTTCCAAATTTCTTGGCATAGCTGAGTGAGTGCCTCACTTTCTTGAAAGATTTCAATTTAAACTCCATCAATTCCTGGTGCCTTGTTCTTTGTCAATTCCTTCAATGCACCTTGGACTTCCTCCTTCAGTATCATTGGCTCCTGATCATATGCTACCTCCTGAAATGGTTGAACATTAACCATTTCCTTTTGGTACAGTGACTCTGTGTCCATCTTCTCTTGATGCTTTCTGCATCATTCAGTAATTTGCCCAGTGAATCCTTCAATAATGAAAGTCGAGGCTTGAATTTTTTCTTCAGTTCCCCCAGCTTGAGAAACGCTGAATGTGTTCTTCCTTTTTGGTTTTCTGATTCCAGATCTTTGCACATTTTGATGTAATATTTGGCTTTATCTTCTAGAGCTGATCTTTGAAATTTTCTGTTCAGCTCTTCAAACTCCTCATTTCTTCCATTTGTTTTAGCATCTCTACGCTGGAGAGCAAGTTTCAGTGTCTCTTCTGGCATCCATTTTATGGACCTTTTCCTTCTTTCTTGTCTTCTTAATGACTTTTTGCTTTCTTCATGTATGATGTTCTTGATGTCATCCCACAACTATTCTGGTCTTCAGTATTTAGTGTTTAATGTATCAGATCTGCTCTTAAGATCATCTCTAAATTCAGGTAGGATATATTCAAGGTCATATTTTGGCTCTTGGGAATTGTTTTCCTTTTCTTCAGCTTCAGTTTGAATTTGTGTATGAATAATTGACGGTCTGTTCTACAGTCTGCTCCTGGCCTTGTTTTCACTGATGATATGGAGCTTTTCCATTATCTCTTTCCACAGATGTAGTCAATTTTATTTCTATGTATTTCATCTGGTGAGCTTCATGTGGATAGTTGTCTCTTAAGCTGTCTAAAGAAGATATTTGAAATGAACAAATCACTGGTCTTGCAGAATTCTATCATGTGTTCTCTAGC
>NW_006408835.1:2769071-2770657 GCF_000296735.1 Chrysochloris asiatica
GAGAGGCTCATTTTCTGTTACTGTATCTGACAGTGTTTCTCTGCTACTCCTAAGGCTTTCAGTGACTAAATATGAGAAGTAGTTCATCACTCTTTCTTCCTAGTCTGTCTTTGTCTGGAAGCTCATCTGAAACCTGCCCACCATGGGTGACCCTGCTGGTATTTAAAATACCCATGGCATAACTTTCAGAATCACAGCAACTCAGAAGCCACCACAGTACAACAAACTGACAGACGAGTGGTGGCCATTTGTTTCTAAGTGGAAACTGTCACTCTAAATTTGTAAGAGATTTGTGCGCATGAGTAGTAGAACCCTCCAGTGGTGGGGATGGGGCGTCCATTCACTCAGGCATCCCCTCTAGTCACCAGAATGGAGGTGCGCAGACAGCGAGACACCAATGAACAGATAACAAAAAAAGAATGTCCATACGTGTATTTCTGCAGGACTGTCAGGAGTTCATGGCTGTTTTGATCCTTCCCCACTTGGTCTCTCCCACGATGGTGGCTCTGGGAACAATGGATTTCTTTTTTCTGCTACAAATTCCCCTAGCTGTAAAGCTTTCCAATCTTCTAAATATTCCTGTTTATGTGGTTGAGTTCTAGCACCATCCCCAGAGCCTGCTTGGTCTAGTATTCTGTGTTGTTGGTGACAGAGCTCCTCACTGCACATCTACCCAATTCACCATCTTAGAGTGACCCTGTATAGGATTTCCAAGGATCAGCTGGTGAGCCTGAACCACCGACCTTGCAGTTTGAACAACTTTGCAGTCTGATGCATTAGCCCACAGCACCACATTAGGACACTCTCTCTCTCTCTCTGTGTGTGTGTATATATATATATATATATACACACACACATGTGTATGTGTGTATGTGTTGGAAATTCAATGAAAGTGTAATTTTAATTTTTAAAAGTCAGAAAACATAAGTTTAAATACTTTACCATATAATATTTGGAATCACCAAGAAAAAGTACGGTACTCAGAAGAAAAGAAGGAAGAGAGCAAAAACACTCATCAAAATCAGAATAAGAAAAAAGCATATATATATGTTTGTATGTACGTATGTATATTTCAGTACACCACAGCTTTCTTATATTTTTTTCTTAATTCTGATTTTTTGGCTGCTTTTTTTATGTGTGACATATATTAGAAAGCTGTGGTGTCCTGCAATATTTAATATGTTTCTTCTAGCCTGAGTCTCTTTTCCTGACGGGTCTGGGTAAAAGTAAATGGGATACATATAATGCAATACCAATCTAGATTCCAACGACATTCTTCAAAAAGATGGAAAAAGCAATTACAAACTTTATATGGAAAGAAAAGAGACCCAGGATAAGCAAAGCACTGCTTAAGAACAAGAATACGGTTGGAGGCTTGTCACTCCCCAACTTTAAAATATACTACATGGCTACAGTGGTCAAAACAGCTTGGTACTGGTCCAACAAAAGGTACATAGATCAATGGAACAAAATCGAGAATCCAAAAATCAACACATCTACATACAGCCAACTGATCTTCGACAAAACACCAAAATATATCACATGGGGAGGGGATAGTCTCTTCAACAGATGGTGCTGGCAGAACT
>NW_006408835.1:2773437-2800944 GCF_000296735.1 Chrysochloris asiatica
CAGTGATGCCTGAAATGGAGCCAGAGATGATGACGTGGAGCGATGGAGCAGCTGGAGACTTTAGATCCAGAGAGGGAGAGCGACTGAGTGCTGAATATCTGGGGGGTACGGGGGAAGGATTGCATGAAGGGGATTGTAACCATGGCAATGAGAAGATATACGATAGAATGAATGTAAAACTAATGTTCTCTGTTCTCCCATGTAAACTATCACATAATTCACAATAAAACATTTAAGAGAGAAAAAAAAAAAAAAGGAAATGGGATAAAATACTAACAGGGGGTATGATTCAATGGTGAGTAATTATTAGCAGAGGTTGCGGTGATTGTAAAAACTTGGAACTCTAACACGGATATGAACTGCAAAGGCTGGAGTAGAGCATGTCCTCTGACGCCGGAGATTCCTGCACACTGAGGGGCCCGGACTCAGAACAGAAAGCTGTGACACCAGAGGAGTGGCACAGAAGCTGCAGAACCAACACGAGAACCAAGAGCCAGAGCATGAGACAGAGGTGGACTTCCAGCCCACAGAGCAGGGAAAGCTGACTGACCCTAGGCAGGAAGCTGCTTGCAGAGTGGGTTCCTCCAGACACTAACTGGGGAGCTACAGCCGAGTGCCTTCAGATTGAGGCTTATGGTGGAGCGGTGTGTCCTGTGGGCATTTATTAACAGTCCTAAAAAGAATTCTGTAAAATTGCCTGAGCAGGGGAGTGTCCAGGCCAAGGGGCCAAGAGCCAGAGGGAGATGTGACTGTGGGCACGGCACAGAAGCTGCCATGGTCACAAGAGTTGTGCCCAGAACATCTGTGACACTGAGGTGTAACTCTTAAATTCCCTAATGAACCCCATAACTGTGAGCATGGTGTCTGTATTCTGTGTGGTCACTACAGCAAATTATTGAAACCAGCAGAGAAGTAGAGTGCTGTGGGAAAATAATTGGTAGCCATTTTGGGGGAGGATTTTGGGGACATTTAAAAAACAAATATAAAAATGAGGGAGACAGACATTTCATTTTCGGTAATAATCTTAGATGGAAATGGTCTAAACACCCCATGTAAAAGACAGACAGTGGCAGAATGGAATTTTTTACAAAAACATTATCTATTCTTCTGCGGTTTAAAAAAAACACACTTCAGACGCTGGGACAAACAAGATAAAGACTTATACAATGAAAATTATACAAAATTATAAAACACTACTGGTAGTGGTTGTGTGCCATCCAGTCATTGCCAACTCATAGCCACCCTATATAGGGTTTCAAAGGCTGTAAATTTTTAGGGGAGTAGAAAGCCTCATTTTTCTCCCACGGAGCAGCTGGTAGATTTGAACTACTGACCTGTCAGTTAGCAGCCCGATGCTACTGGTGGAGGTGGTGGTGGTGATGTGCCATGGAGTCGGTTCCAACTCACAGCAACCCTGCCTAGGGTTTCCAAGGCTGTAAATCTTTAACGAATCAGAAAGCCGCATCTTTCTCTCATGGAACAGCTGGTAGTTTCGAACTGTTGACCTTGAGGTTAGCAGCCCGATTCGTAACCATTACGCTACCAGAGCTCCTTCCAATGCTACTACAAAAGTCTAAAAGAGACCTATACAAATGGAAAGACATCCCATGCTCATGAATTGGAATATTTAATATAGTGAAATGCCAATTCCACCTAAAGTAATCTATATATAAAATGCAATTCTGATACAAATCCCAACAACATTCATTATTGAAATAGAAAAACTTTTGACCAACTTCTTATGAAAATGAAAAAAAAACTAAACAAAGCAATATTGAAGAAAAAGAACAAAGCAGAGGCCATATACCCCAAATAGCAAAACATACAATACAGCCACTGACATTAAATCAGGTAGATATAGGTTCAACAACAGATACACAGACCAACGGAACAGACTTGAGAACTCAGAATTAAACCAGCTATCTATGGACAAATGATTTTCAATGAGAGATCAATGTTCATTCAGTGTGGCACAAACACTTTAATAAATGGGGATAAAAAACAAAACTGGATATCCATCCACAGAAAAATGAAACAGGACTCAAACCTCATGCCACACACAAAAAATAATTCAAAACAGATTGAAGATCTAAATATTACATGTAAAAATCAAATTCCTAAATGAAAACATAGGGAGAAAACTATCAGACCTAATCTTCTGTCAAAATAGAATAAACCTAACAACAAATGCATAAATAGAAGTAGACAAAACAGATTAATGTTGGTGTTGATGTTGTTGATGTTCTCAAGCTAGTATCTTTACTCTTAAATACTTTAAAGAAGTATTGTGCAACAGATTCACCTCATTTAATTTCCTGACTGCTCCCTTCCATTGTGGATCCAAGAAAAATGAGGTCTTTGACAACTTCAATCTTTTCTCTGTTTACCATGATGCTATTGACTGATCCAGTGGTGAGGATTTTTGTTTTCTTTACATTGAGGTGCACCCCATAGTGAAGGTTTTGGTCTTTGGCCCACACCATTTTTGATTTTAAACCATTCAGTGTTCCCTTGGTCTGCTTAAATGACTGCCTCCTGGTCTACGTAAAGGTTCCTCATTAGCACAATTAAGTGTTGTCCAGAGCTTATCATATCCACATAGCCAAAAACTTTTGCAGTCGATAAAAGTATAGGTAAACATCTTTCTGGTATTTATTGCTTTCAGCCAAAGATCCATCTGATGTCAGCAATGATATCCTTCATTCCACATACTCATCTGAATCTGGCTTGAATCTCTGGCAAATCCCTGTCAATGTACTGTTGCAGCCATTTTTAATCACCTTTAGCAAAATTTTACTTGCATGTGATATTAATGATATTGTCCACATTCCACTGGGTCAAATAGATTCACTGGGTCCTAAAAATTAAAAAATGTATGTTCATCTAAAGACTTTAACAAAAGAGTAAATAGACAACCTATAGACTAGGAAAATAATTTCAAAAATGACTTATTCAATAAGTGTCTAATATCTAAAATAGAAAATTACAAAACCTCGGCCACAAGAAGGCAAACAACCGAATCACAAAGGATATGAGCAGATCCTTTACCAAAGAACTCACATCACTTGAGAGGTTCACGATCATTAGCCATTGTTGTTGTTGTTGCCATACAGTCAGTTCCAACCCATAGCAACCCTGTATAGGGTTTCCAAGGAGCAGCTGGTAAGCTTGAACCACTGACCTTGCAAGTCAAACTGAATTTGCAGTCCAGCGCATTAACCCACAGTGCCACACCAGTAAAGGTAAATTTAAACTATGATGATATACCATATTTGCTGTTGTTTTGGTTAAGTGCTGTAGAGTCAGTTCTGACTCATAGACATCCTGGATAGGGTTTCCAAGGAGCAGCTGGTGAATCTGAACTGCTGACCCTGTAGTTCAAACCAACCTTGAGGTCCAGTGCTCATCCTACAGCACCACACCAGGACTTCACTAATACATATTCTTTGGTTGGTTATTTGCTGTGAAATCAATTCTAACTCATAGCAACCCCGTATAGGGTTTGTGAGGCTGTAAATCTTTACAGGAGCTTTAGAAAGACTAATCTTTCTTCCGTGGAACCACTGGTAGTTTTGAACTGCTAACCTTGAAGTTAGCAGCCCAACTCGTAACAACTATACTACCAGAGACCTAAAAATAATGACAGACATATAAATATAAATATATATACACACATTTGTTCATTGCTACCCCATTTCAATAGCACATAAATGGAAACAACTGAAGTACTCACCTATGGATGAATGGATAAACAAATTGTGATACACATATACAGTGAAAGACTATGCAAATACAGAACAATGAGTCCACAAAACATAGCATAGCATGGGTGGACCTGATGTGCAAAATGTTAACAAGGGAAAGAAGTCAAGTATATAAAAATAAATGTTATATGATTTGCCTTTAATGAGATGACAAGAAAAGAGACATAGAGAGACTAATGTTCAGAGAGAGGCATTCTGGTGTGGCGCTATAGGTTAACGCAGTGGACTGCAAGGTTGGTTTGAACCACAAGGTCTGCAGGTGAAATTCACCAGCCGCTCCTCAGAAACCCTATTCAGAGGCACTGTGTCGGAACCAACTCATTGGCACTTAACAACAATGTGCAGAGAGACTAGTGGTTAGCACAAAGTGGGAGGGTAGAGAAAGTAAACTTTAGGTCATAGAGAATAGGTTTTGGGGGGTTTTCTTGGTGGCAGGAAAAGTGCCAGTGACTGTGAATGTATTAAGCACAAAGTAAAAATGAGTGACACATATGGATGGGTTTTGCTGTTGTTGTTAGGTGCCATCGAGTCAGTACCGACTCATAGCAACCCTATGCACAAGAGAACAAAACACTGCCCAGTCCTGGGCCAACCTCACAATTGTTGCCACACTTGATCCCATTGACGCTGCCATTTTGCCAATGCCAATGCCCCTCGCTGGTGGTCTTCCTCCTTTTCTCTGACCCTCCACCTTACCAAACACGTAGAGGTACATAAAATGGGTTTAGGTAACAATAGAGGTCAACATAGGTGACAACAGCAGAGGTATCAATGGTAAACACAAACACAGTGGGGTTTCAAAAAGTTCATGGAAAAAATTACAATAGAGAATTTTTCCCATGAACTTTTTGAAACTCCCTTGTATGTGGATGCAGATACATAAAGTTATTGAAAACACAAATACTATTCCACAGACATAACCAAATGCTTCCCAAGGTTGGTTTTATGAATTTGGAAGCTTATGAGTACAGTCCCGTGGGCCAACTCAGTCAACTGGTACAATATAGTTCAAAAAGGAGGATTTGCATCCCACTGACGTGGGTAACACCTGCATAGTTTGTGAGCCGACACATAAGGCACTACTATGAGTCTAACTACAGTGATCTCCACTCCGCAGGAGCAGAACAGTGAGAAGGTAACCAAACCCTCAGGAAAGAAACAAGTCCATAGGAGGCACAACCTCGTCTGCCCTGATACCAAGAAAACTAGATGGGGACCATCTACTGCCAACAACCATTCGGATTAGGGTCATCGTAGATAGCCCTAGATAGAATGATAGAAAAATACAGAGATCTCAAAATTTTTTTTAAATAATAATAAGCTAGACAAATGGGAACAGTAGAAGACAGATGATTCCCTGAGACTATCATCCTAAGACATTTTTAAAATCTAGAGCCCATCATATTTCAAGTCACTGTATAGCAAAATAGCAGAGGGGTAAAAGGTTATTTACCCACAAGACGGTTAAAAAACAACAACACATCAGCATGAGCCCAAAAGGTCAACATTTACTTAAAAAAAAAAAAAGCATGTGAGGAGATAAGAGATGAGGGAAACTAGACTACTAGAAATGGAACAAACAGAGCACATTTACAGAGAACACTGTCACATTGTGACTATGTTCAGTAAGTAATGTCACTGAACAATTTGTGTGGATACTGTACAACAGAAGCTTACTCTGTGTGAACTTTTATCAAAACTCAATAAAATATTATTCTTTAAACAAGAAAAGAGAATATTGAGTAAGACCCACCTCCTTCCCTCCTCCAATACAAAGAAAGCTATGGACCAGGATGTTCATAAGAATCAATTATTTCAATATGTCAAGGAAAAAAGATTCCCAAGTCCTTGTATATATCACTCTGGCCTAAACAACCAGTTCCCAGAGTCAATGCTGACTCATGGCATGCAATGTATATCAGAGTTTAACTGCGTTCCCTAGGATTTTCAACAAATGATCTTGCAAAAGTGCATCACTTGATATATCTTTCAACATGCACCTGGGTGGACTGGAACCCCTCACCTTTCAGTGAGCAGATGATTTACTAAATCAGAAATTCTAGAGATGGAACTCTGTAATATATGTTTTAAGGGGACACTCAGGTGTGAAAGAATCAGTGAGCCAGTCCCCACTGGGGAGAAGCATCCATGACAAGTGGAGAACTCCGCAGTGTTAAAGCTGAAAACAACTGTTCTTTGTAACTACTGGTCCTGGTGTGGCACAGTATGATACCAGTGGACTGCTAACTGCAAAGTGGGCAGTTCAATCCCAACAGCTGCTCATCGGAAGCCCTTTATACGGTTGCTATGAGTTGGCACTGACTCAACAGCACTTAAACAAGAACACTGGTCCTTTTAATGATGTTTGCAGGACAAAATGTTCAGGAAAAGGTACAGCAAAGCTTTTTTTTTTAATGTTTTATTGTGCATTATATGATATTTTACATGAGAGAGCTTTAGTTTTACATTCATTCCATCGTATATCATCTCATTGCCATGGTTCCAATCCCCTCCATGCATCATCAACTAACCAAAGGGTATATCCTAGAGATCCACCCCCTACCCTTCTCTCCCACAGTCCCTTTCCCTCTCTGGATCCAAAGTCCCCCGCCGCTTCATTACTCCACGTCATCGTCTCTGTCTCTATCTCAAGCATCTCTGTCTCTCTGGGCAAGGTCCCGCTCTCGGCTCTTCTCCGTTGTTGGTCCCAGAGATCTCCGTTCCTATCCTGGAGAATTAATCACTCCCTTCCTTGTTACAAAACGTCTACCTTTGCATTTCCAACCCTCACACTCCGTTCTGATAAGCATTAGTCACTATAGTATCACGAGTTACCCATCTGTATTTCTTTTCATCAGTTCCGCCCAGACAGATTGAATTGTACCCAGCGGAGATCCTGCCTTCCTCCATGCTCCCTAGCACTAGATTCCCTTTTGAAAGCTTGTAAGCCAGTCACTTCTTGCCTTTGTAGTCCCCCCATCCCCATTTGAGTATCCAATGTCCAAGTTGCCCATCTCCGTCCACTCTGTGTGTGGAGGGGGTGGGAATGTTTCTTGCTGTAAGGATTTGTTCCTTCTTTTGAGTTGATGCTCCATAGGTATAGGTCAAGTTCATCAGATTGTATCAGCTCACTCTTTTTTTTTTTTCTTCCCCTCTTCTTTCTTCTCCTGGATGAGCTCAGATCATCCAGTCATCTGGTCCAGGTCACGTGTGTATCATCTGCAAGTGTGGGCGCTCCTGTGCATATGTTCTCTCTTCCTGTCAGCCGGTGGCTCCACTCTCCTCTCGAGTCCTCCGTGGCCACGCCACTGACTCTGGGCCCAAGAGTCCCCAGGTCTCCTCACACTGCTTGCCAACCAGTTCCCCAACTGGGTCCACAGAAGTCCACTGAATATTGTAGGGCTTAGTATGCCGCTTCATTGCTGCTTTTATCCCCTTCCTCCCATCGGTGATGTGTGTGGTCACCAGTCAGAACAGCAAAGCTTTTAAGAAGCATATCTCATTCTCTTAGGACTAGAACGAGGAGCCCCAGCTACTCAGCTGACTGAAGTAAGAAATAGTATCAATTACTCAAATACCACAAGTGAATCCTAACTGCGGCTCTGCCATTGTTGCTGTGTGTCATTAAGTTAGTTCCAACTCACAGTAACCTGTATGGAATTTCCAAGAGTGGCTGGTGGGATTTAACTGCAGTTACCAGTCCAATGCTTATCCTACAATGCCAAACCAGAGCTCATTTGGAACTGGGTCAGTGGAATTTCTACTCATCATGTTTTCTGTTTTATAAAACTCTGCCCAATCTTCTGCCGCCCAAATGTAAACAATCTCTTACCCCCAGCCGCTGTGTAACAGAGAACTTTTTGTAATAGAGGGGCCATTCAATAGTTGTCCTTCTGCAATGGCTTGTTTGACTCAGATTCATCCATGTTATGAGACGTTTCATAGACTCATTGTTCTTTTCCACTGCATAGATGTACGGATTTGTTGACTCATTTACCCAATGATGGGCACTTCGATTGTTTCCATCTTTTGCCCATTGTGAATACACTTCAAAGAACAGAGACGTGCAGATGCCCATTTATGCCATTGCTTTAGGACGTACATCTGGGAGTGGGACTGCTAGGTCACAAGGTATTTCTATTTCTAGATTTTTGACGACATACACACTCATTTCCATAATAATTAAACAAATTTACAATCATACCAGCAATGTATAATTGTTCGAGTTCTCTCACACAACCTCACCGGCTGTTGTTTTCTTTTGCTTCGATCATTGCCACTTTTGCAGCAGTGGTTGTTGTTAAGTGCTGTCGAGTTGGTTCCAACCCATTGTTGTTGTTAAGATGCCGTCAAGCCGGTACCGACTCATAGCAACCTTATACACAGCAGAGCGAAACACTGCCCAGTCCTGGGCCAACCTTACAATTGTTCCCACACTTGAACCCACTGCTGCTGCCACTTTGCCAATCCATCTCGCTGGGGTGGGGGGTCTTCCTCTTTTTCTCTGACCCTCCACCTTACCAAACATGATATCCTTCTCCAGCGACTGGTCCCTCCTGACAATATGTCCGAAGTATGAGAGACTAAGTTTGGCCATCCTGGCCTCCAAGGAGCACTTTGGTTGCATGTCTTCCAACACAGATCTGACCCATAGTGACCCAGTATAGGGTTTCCAAGAAGCAACTGGTGAGGCTGAAGAGCTGACTTTGCAGTTCAACTTTGTAGTCCCAGCACATTAACATACAGTGCCACACCAGGACTCCAGAGGTGGTGTTGCACTATAATTATGATTTGCATCTCTCTAATAGGAGCACAGTGGCTCCTTACGATAAACACTGGACTGTGAACTAGAAGGTCCACAGGCTGAGCCCACCAGCCACTCTACAGGATAGAGGCTTTCTGCTCCCACCAAGATTTAAAGCCTCGGAAATCCTATACAGGGTCACTATGAGTTGGAACTGACTCAACAGCACTTAACGACAGCAACGGCTTATGAAGGAGCCCTGGTGGTTCCATGGATTAGGTGTTAGGCTGTTAGCTGCATGGCTGATGGTTCAAACCTACCGGACACTCTAGGAAAGATGAGGTTGCCTGCTTCCATCAAGATTTAGTCTTGGAAACCCTATGGTGCAGTTCCACTCTGTCCTACAGAGTTGCTTTGAGCGGGACTAACTTAATGAGATAGGGAATGGCTCATGACCACGGGTATCTTTTCATGTATTTCTTGGCTAGCTTAATAATACCCTCTTTGTTGAAGTGTCTGCTCAGATCCTTTGCCCATTTGTTAATTCAATTTTAGCATTTCTTCCACAGTGTCTTAATGGAAGGTGTACAGACATAGTTAACATTGCAATTGTCATTACAAA
Source organism: Chrysochloris asiatica (assembly GCF_000296735.1). Classification (NCBI taxonomy): domain Eukaryota; kingdom Metazoa; phylum Chordata; class Mammalia; order Afrosoricida; family Chrysochloridae; genus Chrysochloris; species Chrysochloris asiatica. The sequence goes on from NW_006408835.1 coordinate 2,782,568, forward strand.
GAATGACCTCAACCGTTCAAACTGCATGCCATCATTTACAAAGAATCTATATTTGACCAAATGAAGTGAGAAGAACCTTTTGATTCCAGTATTTTGGGAAAGACTTGCTTGGGATATTCTATTCAAGGTATGTGAAGCTACACTGTCCAGAGAAGCAAAGACAGTGACACGTATAGATGTCTATATAAAGAAGCTTTATCAAGGAGACAGCACAGAGAGTTTTATCAAGGAGATCTATTGTAGAGGTGGGCAAGTTCTAAGTCATGGGCCAGATGGCAAGCTGGTGGCTTCTCCTGACTCATGTAGCTATAAAGGATGATGAATCCAAGACCAGCAGGTAAAATGGCAGACTTCTAGCTACAGATGAGAATGAATCTAAAGCCAGCAAGCTTGCTGATGACTCCCAGGATCAGTAGGCAAAACAACAGACTGCTGGCTCTAGTCCCAATAACCAGAGTGTACATGACGAACCAGATACAGGATCCAGACGCAGCAAAGCGCAAAGCAGGCTTTGCCCAATGTCCAATATGGTAGAAGTAAGCCACACCCTTGAGGAAACTTCCTTTCAATTGACTAGCTGCTCACAGCTGTCATAGCTGATCTCATCATGGACGAGATTACATTATATTAGATCTCACTGGGGAGATGGGGGTGAATGGAGTCCTGGTGTGGTGCTGTGGGTTAATGCACTGGACTGCAAATTTGGCAGTTCAAGCTCACCAACGGCTCCTTGGAAACCCTATACAGGGCCACTATGAGTCGGAACAGACTCAACAGCACTTAACAACAACAACAGGAGGGATTACTTAACTGCCAAACCACCCAGAACCCTGGCCCAGTCAGGCCACAAAACGCTAAACATCGCATAAAGGTAGTAACCGTTCTTTACGTCTAAGTGGTTTGTTCTGCTTCCGTAGAGGAAATGGCAGACAAATAAGATTTCTACATTAAATGTGCTTCTGAGGTTTGTAATGCCAGCGGAAGTAAAAGCAAACACAGTGCGGCACTGTGTGAAGGAGAGACCTGACTTGCTTACTGTGGAAAAACGAAGGAAAACCCTCCAGGAGGTAGGCTGGCACAACAGCCACACAATGGCCTCAAGCATACCGACAATCATGAAGATGGCACAGGACCTACTATTGTTTCGTTCTACTATACATTCAGTTTAGCAGAGTTGAAGAGCAAAGGTGTCAGCTTGAGGACTAAGGTGCGTCTGACCCAAGCCATGATATTTTCAATAACCTCATAAGCATGTGAAAGCTGGACAGTAACAAGGAAGACCGTAGAAGAATTGATGCATTTAAGTTGTGGTGTTGGAGGAGACTACTGAAAGTGCCATGCACTGCCAAAAGAACCAATAGATCTGTGTTGGAAGAAGTTCAGACAGAGTGCTCCTTGGAGGCCAGGATGGCCAAACTTCATCTCTCATACTTCAGACATATTGTCAGGAGGGACCAGTCGCTAGAGAAGGATATCATGTTTGGTAAGGTGGAGGGTCAGAGAAAAAGAGGAAGACCCCCAGAGAGATGGACTGGCAAAGTGGCAGCATCAATGGGCTCAAGCGTGGCAATAACTGTGAGGTTGGCCCAGAACCGGGCAGTGTTTCGTTCTGCTGTGCGTAAGGTCACTATGAGTCAGTACCAACTCGATGGCACCTAACAACAAAAACATACATTTGGTTGCTGTGAGTCAGAATAATCAATAATACACAGGTATGAAGGTCATGCAGTAAGCATAAGGAATGACCTATCTGATCTGAAATATACTTCGCTACACAAAAACAAATGTGAAAAGGAATCGTCACAGAAAATAGGCTAGGCTACACACAGTTAGAGCACCCACAGGCTTCTCCATCACAAGCCCAACCAGAACCAACAACAGTCGCACTCCAGCACTGAAAACAGAAGTGGGAGTGATCAATGAAAATCCCACCTGCAGCCCTTTGCCTACCAACTCACAGGAGTGAGGACACAGTGTGCACGGATCAGCGGGGGCAGAGAAAACTTTTCCCGCACTGGTCTATCTTAGCCTAGGACAGCACTCTGGAATAGCTGACCTCCACAGCTATCAACACAGACCCTGAGATAGCAAATAAGTCAGCAAGCGCAATCACACTGCGCTCACCACCAGGATACCCACCATGAGATTGCCACAATCCCATACTTCACCTCTATCCTACAGGCAGGCCAGCAGACCACAGTGCCAAGGGAAAGAAAGCCACGGGGGGGGGGGGGGGGGGGGGGGGGGGAGAATAGCATCAGCTGCCTTCAAGGTCAAAACAGCCCAGCTAGATGTGACCAGAGGATTGGGGGGATGGGAGAAGGAGACAAAAAGAAAAATAATCTTAAACGTATAGAGTTGGGGTTGTAGGAGGTGGAGGTTTGTTTCCACTATGTGGTCCTAACCGAAATGCTGCTTACAAAACTTCAGGCCAATTGACCATTTACTATTCTATTTGTATTCTTCTAGTTGGTACCCAATCCATTTCTTTATCCTTCCCCTTGATGCTCAGGCTTTCACATCTGTGTCTTCTTGCGGCCTGTCTGCCATCTTGCCAGAAGGTCTTATTCCTAAAGTCCACAACCCTTTCACCTCCTTACCTTGATCCTTGCTGTCTACCAACTTAATTTTTCGGGAAAAGTAAAAAATCTTAATCTTAAATCTATTACTTCAAAATTTCATAGGCCTATACTTAGCAAATCGAGTCCTGGTGTGGCAATGTGGGTTAACGCGCCAGCCTGCAAAGCCGTCTGAACTGCAAGGTCAGCAGTTCAAGCTCACCAGCTGCTCCTTGAAACCCTATACAGGGTCACTATGGGTCGGAATCGACTTGACGGCACTTAACAACAACATACTTAGCAAGTAAGCCTGATATGACACCTTCCTAAGTTGTAACTGGGGGAAAACATTATTTTTAATTAAGAAGGGACCAAACATAAGCGTGATAAGCATGGACAGTAACCTAAAGAAGTGTGAAGGGTGGAGCAAAGACAGAAACACATGGCTGGATGTTTGGTATATGCTACAGAGAGACTCAAAAACAAATACATGACTCTTTTTCAACATTTTAAATATAATCAAAGAGGCAGAGCATCTGGGGTTCAAGAAGACATATAAATAAATGTACAAGGCAAATGAGTTTAGGGAGAATGTTACGAGAAAGTTACTTGTTTGGAAAGGCAAAACTGTACTCTTCATCAGATTCTGGTGCCAGTTACATCTTATAGTATTCTCACTCTTGTCAGAAAACTATTTGTGTGGCTAAAATTAATAATATATATAATTATATATATATATATATATATAATAATTATATATATAATAATATATATAAAATAAATGCTTTATAAAATAGTTTTGCCTGCATCTCAGTGAATCCTCACAACCTTCTGTCCAGGTTTACTATTTGCACTTGACTGATACAAGGTAATTTAACTGGGGGCTGGTAACCCAAACCCAGTGGTACAAAAGGTTAGCATGCTCACCTGCTAAAAGAAAGGTCTGCGGTTCAAATCTACCCAGATGCCCCAGAAGAAAACCAGCCAACCGTCTCCAAAAATATACACCAAGAAAAATCTACAGATCACAGTTCTACTCTGATAATTGGGGTCACCAAGGTTCAGGGTCAGTGCAATGGTAATAGATTTGTTTACTGACTCGAGATAGAAGTAAGATCTTCTGCATTAAAGACTTTCTGCCCCCAAACCTGTCAAAATGGACCAAAAAAATAGCTTAACCATAAGATGTAATGCCTTTATTATTAAAATGGGATCCCGAAATTTGACTCTGAGCCTACTTTCTAGTCAAAGCAAGAAAGAAAATAGCAATGGATTATACTATCATCACCAGTCAGCAGATGGAAGCAAGAATTCTTCAAGTATTAAATCCATTTAACATCTATTGCCACACATGTGCCCTTTGAACATTTAAATAAATATATATTTTTTGTTGGTCGGCAGTTCAAACTCACCAACTTCTCCTCAGAAACCCTGTACAGGGTCACTATGAGTCAGAACTAACTTGACAGCACTTAACAACAACAACAATGTGCACATCAAATATGTTTGCTTTGTTCATTTGTGAAAAATAAGATATAAAAGGGAAGCCATAGGGTAGAAGTGGATAAATGTTGCAAGGAGGGGAATGTAATCATTGAGATGAAAGGAAATGTACGATTGATTGAGAGTAGACATATGGTCTTGCCTAATTACTTTCACTCAATTCACAAGTAAAAAAAAAACAAAAATGCATTGCCAGAGATTACCATAACTGTTAACACAGGGGTGGGGGACAGCTGGCCCTTGAGCTGTATGTTGTTTGTTGTTATTAAGTGCTGTCCAGTCAGTTCCAACTCATAGTGACCCCGTATAGGGTTTCCAACGAGCAGCAATTGAGTTTGAACCACCGACCTTGCTGTTCAAACCTACCTTGTGGTACAACACTAGGCAATGGACTACAGGTCTAACTGCCTCCATGAACCACTACCTCGATCGCAATGAGAGAGGCACAAGATGGTGAAGAGAAACTATTACTGCACATTCTGATGAAGGAACCAATAGATGGGCCCAAAGAAGGAAAATATTTCAAAGTAGACTTACTGGACCCATTGGGAGTCGAGAAATACCTGAATCTCCAGTCTTTAATCTTTAAGCCTTGAAACCATAATTATCCTACTAAATCAATTAGTAAACATTGTCCATCTTGACCAGTTCACTCCTTTAAAGAATTATCTATAGGCTATGAAAACAAAAGTAAGACACAGAGTAGTTAAGAGGACAGTGTATAAATCAATGATGATGAAGCATTAGGGACAGATAGTAAGACAGGTGATACAGCGCAACAATGTAGCCAAAGTTATCGAATGATACATGGTGAAAACGTTGAATGGGTATGTTTCGTTGTATATATTTTCATCCAAAACAGTAACAGGCATACCTGCAGACACCACAGGTTCAGTTTCAGACCACCACAATAAAGTGAATCTTATGATTTTTTAAAATTTCCCAGTGCATATAAAGTTATACTGACACCACACTGTAGACTGTTCAGCATGCGATATCATTATGCAAAAGTTTAAAATATTGTGAGAATGACTAAAACATGACACAGAGACGCAAAGTGACTACATGCTGTTGGAAAGTGGGCACTGCTACATTGGCCCACAGTAGGACTGCCACAGTCTTCAATTTGTTAAAAAAAAAAAAAAGTAGTACCTGCAAAACATGGTAAAGCAAAGTACAAGAAAACAGATATGCCTATATAGTTTTTGTTGTTAGGCACCATCTAGTCTGTTTTGACTCATAACAACCCTATACACCACAGAACAATGCTGTGTGTGCCATCCTCACAACTGTTGTGTTTGAGCCTTCTTTTGCTGCCACTGTGTCAATCCATCTCTTCTTTGGGGGCTCCGCACGTCACCAAGAAAGTTTTTCTCCTGGGATAGGTCCCTTCTGACAACATGTCCAAAGTATGTGAGAAAAGTTTCACCATGCCCACTTCTAAGGAGGATTATAGTTGTAATTCTTCCAAGATAGATTTGTTTGTTTTACCAGTCCATCGTACTCTCAGTATTCTTCACCAATACCATAATTTGAATGCACTGATTCTTCTACAGTCTTCCTCATTCATTGGGTAACTGAAAACACCATGGCCTTGGGTCACGCTCAAAGTGATTGATATCTTTGATTTTTTTTTTTTTTGACAAATGTGTTGCATAGTAAACATACAATTTTGTTGGATTCAAAATGACCCATACCTGCCCATCAGCTCACTAATGCCTAAGATAACCACCTTTCTCATTTCCATTTCATTTGAGGTGACTTCAAGTTTCTAAAGTCATATGTCAGACGTTCCCCATTACTATTGTTAATGGGTGCTTGCAGCTGTGTCTTCTCATCTTGAGTTGTGTCTCATAAGCAAGTGAAGGTTCCAAAAGTTTTGCTCGATCCATGTCATTTTTCCTTTAGGGGGCAGCTTGTCCCAGCCGTATTTTGAGGGTCTGCCCCTCACATTTCACTTTTCACTCAAAGGGTCTAGATCTTGGCTAAAGGCTGAGCCACACTGGCAAGTTCAGTTCCAGGCTTGAAGGGTGACGAAGAGTCACAGTCTTAAGTTTTCAGCTTGTCTTTACCAAACCAGTAAGCCTGATTATGGTTCACATTTTCTTCCATGCTACCCTGAACCTTCTATTGTGGTACCTTTCAGAGCCATTGAGAGTGGTAGTCAGCCACCATTTAGCTCTCTTTTGGTCCAGTAGTTATCTGAATTCTTCGTTTGCAGGCATCTTTGATTTTCTTTACTCTTCTTTGCTTTAGACACAGAGAGATGCTTTGAAGTCCCAGACACTACTCAGCACAGTAGGATGTCTTTGTAAACTTTGTTAAAACAATTGAGTTAGCTCTCTGGAGACTGTGGTCCTAAGCCCTTAAGCTCACTGACTTCTTACCTGAAATTCTTGGTTATGGTTCAGAAATTTTCATAAGATTGCCTCCTGATTGCTCTACAATATACATGGATAAATTTGTAGCACACACAAATACATATGTAGAAATATCCTCAGCCAAACCTACATGTGGTTGTGGGTGCAGGCTCATTTGCTTACCCATGCCTGGTCAGTTTGCCCATCAGCTTAAGTTTTCATGTATAGATGATGGCTTTTATTTATGGCTGTGTATGCAAGTGCTTACTTTTGTTGTCTGTATGCTTTGTGACTCCACTGTGTTTCCCTTTGCTTTAGAGATATTGTGATAAGCACCCTTATTCTTTATTGCATTTTCCTTCACCCAAATAAGTATGTCTATTATCTAATCAGTTATTTTATTTCCCCTCACAGCACATAACCACCACCACCACCATTGTTGATAATCATCAAAGAATGCTCCTTTTACATATAAACCTTCCTTTGACATTTTATAATAGTGGACACATACTGTTTGTCCTTTTGTGACTGACTGCATTTCACTCATCATAATGCCTATTAACTACTGGACCAGTTAAATTCAAGGCAGAGAGGTCAGCGTAGAAGGTTAGGGTACCTGTTGTTTGGGGTTCCAAAGGAGTAATATTGATAGATTTTCTCAAAGGACCCAGATAATCATGGGAGCTTATTAGCAATCAGTTTTAAGAAAACTGAAAAAAAACACATTGGTGAGAAAAAGACCAGGAAATGTTGCAGTAAGAAACTTTCATCTGTCATGACAAAACATTTATCATTCTTCAAGGGAGGCAAGGGTTGTCATGTAAGAATGTTGCTGGGAAACCTTACCTCACCCACCCTAAAGCACTGATCTTGCTCCTTCAGAATTCCTTTTTGTTTCCAAACCTCAAAGAACCTTTAAAAGGAACCTATATTAAACTTGGGTAAAACAGAAGGCAATAAACAATAAGACAGAGATCAGCAAAATGATGAACACAGGGGCAGACAAGGGTAGAAGCAAAAGAATTACTGGCAACAGCATTTGTCCAAGAATGAAAGTCAGAAGGGTTAAATAGGAAACGCAGGAAGAAAGTGGGATTAGTGATATTAAATTGTGGGGACTGAAACCAATGACATGAAAATATATGTAGATGGTTGAATGGGAAAATGATTTGACCTATAAAGCTTTACCCAATTAACAATAAAAAAGCTTTTTAAAAAATTATTAAGAAATAAAAGATACTGTGCCACATTCCTCCTTCCAGAAAAAGAGGGATGAGAGGTGATGCTAGGGAGTATTTTCAACAACAGGTTAAGAAGTCATAATTTAACTCAGAGTTACTACATTAAAATACATCTTCATACTGTTGCTTTCTCATCTGCAAAAAAATTTGAAATGGCTTTGTAGTTTACAATCTAGATGATGCTAAGAATTCTTCAAAGTCCAAAATTCTAGATATTTACAAACACAAATTAATCTACTTTATGAAACTGGGGTTTTTATTATAAATATCTCTCATGTATAACTGTAAAATGGAATTTTTAATTATTCCGTTTCAAAAGGATAGTTCTGTATCTACTCTGGCTATGCAATTCCTATCTTATTAGAGTCACTAATAATATACTCTAAAGTAACCACCATTTTTTTTTTTTTGGTGAAGTTTGCATAATTTTCAGGAGCTGTCATTTCAAAGCAACATTGATCTCCATTGGTTCTAAAAACTGCAGTAACAAAGAAAGCAACAAGCTTTTTATGAAGTTCCCCATATCCATCATGGATCCTCAGACATCCACTCATTTATCCATGAAGGAATTTATCAAAGTAACTCTCGACAGTATAAAGAAAAAACATCACCTTTGAAACGCAACCTTTTTCTCTCCTCTATCCCATACTAAGTCGATAGCTCAGCGCTTTGTAAAAGCATGAAGTTTTTATATGGGACTATCGACGGCACGTAACAACAATTCAGTCAGAGTCTGTACTTGTTATCACAAATCTCATCACATGTTATTACATTATTACATTCTTCCATCTTGTCAGAAGTGAGATTCTAACAGCAAAAAAAAAGGGGGGAAATCCAAGTTAGGATGGATTATGACAGCCTTTTTAGACCACTACTCCCTCAGAAATGTCACCAGGCCATGCTACTCCCAGAAAGAAAACAGGAAAATCTATTTCTTGAAGACAGTTGAAATCTCTGGGCTGCAGATCAAATACTCTGTGGCAGTACTCCTCTGGGAAGCACCCTAAAACCAGCTTCCTTTGTTACTCAGGAACTAAATTCCTTAGGGAGGTGCCATGACAAGAGTCTTCTGTAAAACGTATCTTATTTTTATCATAGATTACAATAATGGTCACGAATCACACACAGTACTGCTCAAAGATTCAAACCACATGCCTTGTGGTTAGCAGTCAAATGGAAACCATTTTCACCACACAGGGACAGGTTTCCCACATCTAACCTCCAACATGTATCTGTGAAGTCAAAGTGCCAGAAGAGCTAAGTTTCTGTAGCAGGGAAGATACATGAATTTCTAATCTAACTGTGCTAGCCATGTTAAAATAGGAGCAAAAATAAAGCTGCCTTACTTTAGCTATCTAAAATGAGGGCACTTACAAGGTTTCAAGAGGGAGTTTAATTTGAGAGTGTAAGGGGAAAGACAGTCCCCATTGAATAGTTTTCATTTTGTCTAGACATGTCTGGTGAAAAGAGAAGACGATAAGATTCTTGTGATTCAGTAGTGAGTTATTTTTTTCATGACTTATTGCAACTATCACAACTGTAAAGGAAGACGTTTTGTAACAAAAATGGGGGAGTAGTTAATCTTAACGTCCAGAAACAGAGGACCCTAGGACCATCAAGAAAGAAGAGCACAAGTGGAATGTAAGACCCTATCCAGAGAAGCAGCGACAACAGAGATGGAGGCAGACATGAGGGCATGGAGAGAAGGAACAGCTGAGGACTTTAGATTCATGGAACGAGAGGGTCTGGGTGCTGGCAGCCAGGAGGCAGGCTTTCAGAATGTGCTCTTTGGTTGTTTAAATTATTATATATTCCTGAGTGTTTTTGTGTACATCCCTTCTACCCCCACCCAAAAAAGAAAAACAAAGGGAATGGAAGCAGATACTGTTGAATGATGATGCACGGAAGAGATTGTAATCATTGCAATGAAACGATGGTGTAATGCTAATGTTCTCCCCTGTAAACTATCACTCACAATGAAAATGAATAAATAAGTAAATAAAGCTGCCTTAGGTGGTGAAATCGCCCTAGATCTCAGAATCAAACTGACACTAATCTCCATGGAAGACAAGATAATTAATTGGTAGTAGCAAGAAACGATTAGCCCAAAGAGAAAGGTAAGGACCCTGTTCTCCAACCACCTAAAAAGTAAGTACAGTCAAAAAGAGTATATTCTGAAGAACCAGCATAGTCTGTCCTCTGAAGCCGATGCAGAGCAGACTCAGCAAACACTACTCCATGTGCTCCCAGACCTACGGGAGACATGCGCATGGCTTGTGAACTCCTTGTCTTAGTTCCCTAGTGATGCTGTAACAGAAATACCACAAGTGGAGGATTAACAAACGGAAATTTATTCTCTCACAGCCCAGGAGGCTGGAAGTTCAAATTCAGAGTGCCTCCTCTAGGGAAAGGCTTTTTCTCTCTGTAGCCTCTATAGAAATGTCCTTGTCTCCTTTCAACATCCCTTGGAGATCTCCAGGTATCTTAGCATTCATCTTTCCCCAGGTCTAGGAGCTTCTCATCACAGGGGCCCTGGGTCCACAGCACACATTCCACTCCTGGCTCCTTTCTTGGTGGTAGTAGGTCCCTCTGGTTTCTGGATGGGCTCAAGCTAATAACCTAATCCTATAGATTATATACTATCTCATTAACATTTTAGAAGTAAGGATTGGCAACACTAAGGATAAATGTTTTGTATCACAAAATACTGAGAATCATGGCCAAACCAAGTTGGCACACGTTTTGAAGAGACACAATTCAACCCATAGCATAAGTCTTTACCCCACCCCCACCCACCCAAATTCATGTCCTTGCCACATGCCAAACACTTTCATCCCATCATATCATACCAAAAGTCTTAAATCAACTTCAAGTTCAAATTTTATACTGGAGCAAAATTCTTCACCTGTAAATCTAGAATGTAAGTTATCTGCTTCCAAAGTATAATAGTAGAACAGACATGGTGGTGGTGGTGTTGAAGTTCCGTCAAGTCAGTTGCGACGCACAGCAACCCTGTATAAGGTTTTCTAGGAACAGCTGGTGGGTTTGAACTGATGACCTTGTGGTTCAAACCAATCTTGTGGTCCAGTACTCATCCTACAACATGATACCAGGACTCCTAGAATCAGCATAAAGCAGATGTTTTAATGACAAATGAGAGAAATTGGAGGGAAAGGCAACTATGGGCATTAAGCAAATCAACACCCAGCGTAACAATTCACATTCGCCGTCAAGGTTGGACAATAAGCCTCTGTCCTCTGAGGCCATACAGGCAGCGTCCCTTCCCTCCAAATACTGAGTACTGGCCATGCTCTCTGGATTCAGAGTGTAAACTCCTTGGTCATAGACTTCAGCTCAAACTTCCAGGTCCACTGGAATAGCATCTCACTCCTTTGGTTAGCCCTATTCAAGTAGTCCAAATGAGGGACGACTTTATGCCCTTGACCCTGGCAGACCCTGTTCTTCTGCCGACTGGGCACAGCAGTTCTGCCCCCTCAGTTTTGACCAGTGGATCTGGCCACATCCCTTGGCACTCATGAATAGCAGCTCCACACTCGAGAAGCAAGTTGGTGAAAATCTGACTCTTTGAAACCTAGAACACCAATTCCCTACATTTTGAAACCCCAGCATGCAATGGTTCTACCTTATAGGACCCCAGAAGTCATGGTTCTACCTCTGAACCAAAGTAGATGGACTTCCTGTGCTCCTTAACTGCTCAGCTTCTACTTCATGGTTCTGTGGCCTCATGGCCCCCTGGGCCTTTTGGTCTGGACTGACCTCTGCCCCGTCTGAACAAGTGTTATCAAGCTCTTTTGGCTCTAACAGTAGGGGCCTGAAGATACCCCAATCCACCAGGAAGCCTCTGTCTGAAAGTGCTCAGCTCTCTCACTCCATGGGTTGGCAAGTGCCTGAAGGCATTCTCCCTGAAGACACTCAGCTCTGGCTCTATCGTGGGCTGACTCCTGTGCCACATGGTGCTGGTTTCCCTAATGACGTTGTTACCATCTCTCTGCTGCTGCTTCTTGCAGTCTAACTCCAGTGTTTACAGCTCTCTTCACTTCTTGCCGAGTCCTCACTAGAATTGCCTTTGATTTCCATAATTCCACCAACAGTCTCCACAGGCTCTTCAAGGCAATTGAGGTTTGCAGCTGTTACTGTTATTAAGTACTGTAGAGTCAATTCCGACTCACAGGATTTCCAATGAGCAGCTGGTTAGTTTGAACCGCTGACTTTGCCGTTAGCAGTCCAGGGCTTATCCTACAACAGTCTCTGCTCATTACCCAATTCTAAAACCACTTCCACATCTTGGAGTGTGTTAGAGCAGTGCCCCATTCTTGGACATCCCATAGAGATCTCAGTGTGTCTTGGCATCAAGTCTCCCCTGGATCCAGCTTTCTAGTGTGGCTGTAACAGAAATGCCACAAGTGGATAACCTGAACAAACAGAAATTTATTCTCATAGTTTACGAGGCTACAAGTACGAATTCAGGGTGTTAGCTCCAAGAGAAGGTGTTTGTGTGCTTTCCACATCTGTGGGTCTGGCATCCCTGAGAGAGCTCCATGTGGCATCAAGGAGCTTCTCAGGACAGAGACCCTGGGTCCAAAGGACAGACTTCACTCCTGGCCTGTTCTTCGATGAAGGTATGTCCTGCTGGTCTCTCCTCCTAGTTTAATCTATTTTATATCTCAAAAGAGACTGGCTCGAGGCACACCCTAATCCTATAGATGATACACTTAATCATTCATCATGGTGGTAGTATGACCTAGAGTCGGTTCTGACTCATAATGACCCTGCATAGGGCTTGTTGTTGTTGTTAAATGCCGTAGAGTGATTCCGACTCACAGCAACCCCGTACAGGGTTTCTGAGGCTGTAAATCTTTATGGGAGCAGAAAGCCTCATCTTTCTCCCGTGAAGTGGTTGGTAGTTTCAAACTGATGACCCTGAGGTTAGCAGCCTGACTCGTAACCACTATGATACAAGAGCTCCTTGAACTGTCATTAATATTACATAATTTATATCATAAAGGTTATGATTTATAATATATGGTGGTGGTGGTTTGCCATGGAGTCGGTTCCGACTCATAGCAACCCTGCATAGGGTTTCTGAGGCTATGAATCTTTATGAGAGCAGAAAGTTTCATCTTTCTTTCAGGGAACAGCTAGTAATTTCAAACTGTTAACCTTGAGGTTAATAGCCCAAGTCATAACCACTACATTACCAGAAGATAATGATATCAGAGCACCAAATGGAGCCTACTTTGATAATGCTGAGAAGCCAAACTGACACATTTTAGGTAGACACAATTCAGTCTATAACATCCATCCCATGGCTCCACTTGCCTTGGCTATTTTCTGACCATTCTTACAACTATGTGTTTCAGACCCAACCAAGATTACTAATAGACTCACAGCTGAATTAGAATCCCAGACACTCATCAAGAGATGATGAAGTCCAGAAAGAAGGCTAAAAAGAAGGCCGCTGAAGTCTAGGAAGAAGGACAGATGCAGAAAAAGAAACCAATCAACAGCTGCCATTTTGAAATAGCACCACTTAGCATCAACAGGAGGCTGAAGGAACAAATGGTGAGGTCAAAATAATGTTCAACAATAAGAAAGCAAAAAAACAGCAAAAAAAAAAAACATTATTGACGTGTTTCAATATAGATCTATCTGAAAATAATCATGCTGAGTAAAAGATGTCAGACAAAACAGACTCCCTTACATAAAACACTTAAGGAAATGCAAACTAATCTCTAGTGACCAAACACACATCTAACTTCTTTTTGCCTGATGTTAGGTGTCATCAAGTCAACTCCAACTCAAGTCAACTCCAACTCATAGCAATTCTACACACAAAAAAAAAACACATGCTACTGCCCGGTTCTGTGCAGTCCTCACAACTGTAAGCTTGAGCTCTCTGTTACTGCCACAATGCCAGTCCATCTCATTGGGGGTCTTCCTCTTTTCTGCTCACCCTCCACTTTACCAAATATGATGTCCTTCCTTCTCCAGGGACAGGTGCCTTCTGGTAATACGTCTTAAGTATGAGAGACAAAGTCTCACTATCCTGGTTCCTAAGGAGTACTCTGTACTTTTTCCAACAGAGAATTTCTTCTGGCATTCCACAGTAATTTATATAATTAAGTAATTATGTTCCTACAAGATTAATTACTTAATTGTGCAATTAAGTAGTTAATATTCTTCTCCAACACCATAACTCAAATGCATCAACTCTTCTGCAGTCTTCCTTATTCACTGTCCAACTTTCATATGTATTTGAGGCTATTAGAAATACCAAGGCTTGGATCAGGTGCACCTCAATTCTCAAACTCACATCTTTGCTGCTGAACACTATGAAGAGGTCCTATGAAGCGGATTTTCCTAATGCAATATGTCATCTGACATGAGTGTTGACAGCAGATCCAAGTAAAATGAAGTCTTTGATAACTTCATTCTTTTCTCCATTTATCATGCTATTTATTGATCCAGTGGTGAGGATATTTGTTTTCTTTACATTGAGGGGCAACTCATACAGAAAGCTGTGGTCTTTGATCTTCATCAGTATTTTACGTCCTCTTCATTTTTAACAAGCAAGGCTATATCATCTTTAGATCACAGGTTATTAATGACTCTTCTTCCAATCCTGAAGCCACGTTCTTCATATAATCCAGTTTTGTGACTCATTTGCTACAGACTAAGTAAGTATGATGAAAGAATACAACCCTGGTGCACACCTTTCCTGATTTTACCCATTCAATATCCCCTTGTTTTGGCTGAATGACTGTCTCTTTTTGTATATGTACAGGTTCCTCATGAGCACAATTAAGTGTTCCAGTATACCCATTCTTTGCAATGTTGTCCATAACCTTCACAATACACACAGTTGAAAGTCTTTGTGTAGTCAATAAAGCTCAAGTAAACATCTTTTCGGTATTCTCTGCTTTCAGCCAAGATCCATCTGACATTAACGATGATATGGAACCCCTGTCATTTATATTATTATTTGAAATATGCACATTCAACAGCCTGCACCTCCTCTTTTCATATAACACATATCTCGTCACACCATCTGTGACTATTCCAAGAGCAGAGCAAGGTGCCACTAAACATGTTCCAAAAGGCTAAAGCTTCACAGAATGCTTTTGGCCTGAGTTGAGACTGCGGGGTGCTGAGTTTTACGATTTATGTTGTTGGTGGTTGCTAGGTGCCGTCAAGTTGGTTCTGACCCATAGTGACACTGTATAGGGTTTCTAAGGAGTGGAGCAGCTAGTGAGCTGGAACCACCAACCTTGCAGTTCAAACCAACTTTGCAGTCCAGCACATTAACCCACAGCACCATCCCAGGACTCCTGTTTCATGTTAAACACTACTTTTTGTTTATGTTAATAAACAGTTTTTCTTTGCAATATATTAGCGACTGTGGTTATTTAAAAACACTAGGCTCCAAGAAATAATATCTGTTATCTTATCCCTAAATGCTCAGATGCCTAAAGTTGTCAGAAACTTATCAATTAATATTTTATGATTTCAGTTCTCTTGAGCAATTTTTCTTGTACCGATATATTATTGGTAGCCAGCAAAGCCAAGGCACCAAGAATTTGTGAGTAGCTATACATCAGCAATTAGATCTTCTCTGAATTCTAATGAACAGAAAAATTAGAAAGAAACAGCTGGAATTTTGAATCCACAGAATGGTGGCAAAAGTTGACAAGTCATCAAAAGATTATTGAACAATGTTTACAGGACATGTCAGCTTGAGGACTAAGGTGCACCTGACCCAAGCCATGGTATTTTCAACAACCTCATATGCATGCAAAAGTTGGACAGTGGTTTAAGGAACACAGTAGAAGATTTGATGCTTTTGAGTTATGGTGTTGGGGGAGAATACTGAAAGTGTCATTGGCTGCCAAAAGAACCAATAGATCTGATTTGGAAGAAGTGCAGCCAGAGTGCTCCTTGGAGACCAGGATGGCCAAACTTACTCTCTTATACTTCGGACATATTGTCAGGAGGCACCAGTCACTGGAGAAGGATATCATGTTTGTTAAGGTGGAGGGTCAGAGAGAAGAGGAAGACCCCCAGAGAGATGGATTGGCCAAGTGGCAGCATCGATGGACTCAAGCGTGGCAACAGTAGTGAGGTTGGCCCAGGATCGGGCAGTGTTTCATTCTGCTGTGCATAAGGTCGCTATGAGTCAGTACTGACTCGAAGGAACCTAACAACAACAACAACAAACTTATTTTAAAGGTGATGGAAATACTCAGAAACAGTTAATGTTCATGAACATATTTAATGTCACTGAACTAAATATATAAAGCCTGAATTGGTAACTGCTGTGTTGCCTATATATTGTCACAGTAAAATGAATACATTACAAAGAAGTTTGATCCTTCCTCCATAGTTAAGTACCTCAGATTTAAACATGTGTTCACTTTACAAACACTGGTCTCCTAACAGGTATTGCTATAACTCTGATAATGATTCATATCTTCTGATTGTTCCTCATGAGAAGTCAAACAATCATCGCTCCCGTAGGACTCTTGAGAGCGAGTGAGGAGAGAAGAGTGAGAGGTCTGCCCCTAAGTCCAGCTGAGCCACCAGTCTACTGCCCATGGCTTTGCCAGTCCCAAACCACAATCATGTGGCAGGCCTAGCTGGTACCAGGCTCAGTAATACTGAAGCTGATTCTGACAAAAACCCTGTCTCTATGCCAATGACTGACTCCTCTCAGAGTCCTGGTTTTGCAGTATGACACCGCAGGAGTCTGGACTTGGAATGCTTTATGTGTTCTTATTAGAACATCTTTCTACTAGAGAACCAGCTCTAAGCAACTTCACAGAGCACAGTACCTCCAGCACCTAGAACAGTACCTGGTACTAAGGGAATTTACGAAATGAATAGAAAACAAGTAGGAAATAAGAGACAATCCACTACAGTTATAATCAAGCAAGTTATACATGTAACATATTCTAGTCAGCATAGTTTAACTTTGGATCAAATTTGTTCTCTGGGCCCATCAAGGATGCCCTGGGGGCCCTACCCAGTCTCACAAACAGATTTGGCACTGCCTTTCTGAGAGGACACATATTCCAGACTGCCCAGAGAGTCCACAGGTCTTTACACACCCCTGCCACCTGCCTAGCCAAGGTCATGGATATATGTGTACACACGGAATAAATCAAAACAATCGGGCTTTGGAAACAGTCTACAATTCCCTGCCTCAGACTCAGTCTCAGAGAAGCATGCCATGAAGGCAGTGGTTGTTCAGACACAGGGAAGAAACCAGAGCATATATTCTCAAAGCAAACGAACACTGCAACAGCACACTGCTCCACCCTCCTGGGTCCCAATGTCGTATAGCCCCCTAAACCCCGAGAGCTCTAGACCTTCAGCCCAGCCAATGACATCCACACTCACTGTATGGGCAATGGCATCACACTGAGTACAATTAAAACAAACAAACAAACAAACAGATTTGGGCTTAAAACTTCTGGAAATTCCTTCCCCAGTTCATTATCTTGTTGGGCTATCCGTTTCTCAGTTAAAAGTAATAATAATACGCTGCCATCAAATTGACTCATTTATGGATCAAACTCCTGAAACAGAGTGGTAAGCACTGCAAACCCAGCGTCAGACACCTCCACAATGTTCTGCTTCTCCCCTCGACAACCCCTACTCCTTAAGCAGCCATGAATAATTAGATTTCAAGCTCAAAACAGGAGGATTAACTGTGAAACTAGATTTCATTTCAACCTGTGTCCATGCCAAGAGCTTCCTGATTAGCTATCGGAATTCAGAGAGGTTCATGCTTTTGAAGAACTCCCTTCAAGTACTAGGACCTCAAGGAAAAAAGACAAGAATTATATAGCGGGTTAGATGAGTCAAGAAATGGGGGTAGAAGCTGCCTAGGGATTATTATTTTTTTATATTTAGCCTTTTTCCAGATGTGTCTCTTCAACACAGTAAATGCTTTGCAAACAACAAAAATTGCCACAAACCTCAAGGGCTCACAGCATCATCATAATGAATCCTTTGTTGTAAGTGAAGGACCTGTGGCAGTACAAAGAACAAGTGGGCCCAGGAAGGCTGGTGGTCTCAACAAGAGAACACCATCCCCTAGCCCACGCTTGTTGAGTTGCTTCCTTTGGCACACAAGCCCAGCTTGCATTTCCTGGAGGACACACCATCTGAAATAAGCAGCTAACAGCAGAGACAAGACAAAGAACTAGGCAGCCTTGGACCTGTATCCTAGGTCTTAGAAGTTAAAATGATGGGGCTATCATCATGAGACAAAAGGAGCAAAGATGTTACTTCTATGACTAAGCCAAGGTCAGACTCAGCCATGGTCTTTCAATCACCTTATATACATGAGAAAGCGGGACAAAAATCAAAGACAATGAGGAGCAAATGGCCCAGTGGGTATGTTTGTGGGGTTACTGTGTCAGCCTCAATGTCTCTGCCCTGCCTACAGCCTGACAGGTGTCTCTCTGATCCAGTCTCTCAGACCCACTGTTGCCTGGACTAATGGGAGAAAGAGAAAAAGTCAGGAGAAATCACCAACACCTGCTCCCTTGACCTTCTTTATTTGTTGTTGTTGTCAGGTGGCATCAAGTTGCTACCGACTCATAGCAACCTTATGCACAGCAGAATGAAACACTACCCGATCCTGGGCCAACGTCACCATTGTTGCCACACTTGAGCCCACTGATGCTGCC
>NW_006408835.1:2804258-2837561 GCF_000296735.1 Chrysochloris asiatica
ATAGAAAGCTTGTAAGTCCGTCTTCTGCCTGGAACTGACTGGAATACCTAAAAAGGGGTTACAGTATGTCCAGTATAGGGATGGGCAACCTGAACATTGGCTACCCAAAATGGGGGGAAGGATACAAAGGTAAGAAGTGACTGGCTTACAAGCTTTCAAGAGGGAACCTGGACCGACAGGGCGGGAAGGAGGGTGAAGTCTCAAGTGAGTAATATACAACCTGTCTAGGAAGGGCTGATGAAAAGAAATGCAGATGGGTCTCTGGTGATGCAGGGATGAATAATTGTTATCAGGATGGACTGTGAGGGCTGGAAAGGTAAAGGTGGATATTTTATAGCAAGGAGGAATGTGATTAACCTTTCAGTCTAGGAGCAAAGGCCCCTGGAACCATCACTGGAGAAGAACAGAAATCGGGACCCCACCCAGAGAAGCAGCGAGGCCTGAGATGGAGACAGAGAGGATGACATGAAGAGACGGAGTGGCTGAGGACTTGAGATCCAGGGAAGGAAGGGAGCTGTGTGCTGAGGACCGTGGGGAGAGAGGGGGGGCCTGCGGGGTATAACCTTTGGTTGGGTGATGATGCATGGACGGGATGGTAACTATGGCAATGAAATGATGTATGACAGAATGAGTGTAAAGCCAATGTTCCCCCATGTAAACTATCACACAATAAAAGGGAAAAAAACCTGGGGGGTGGGTGGGAATAATCTCATTAGAAATACGGAATGATGGATCTATCTGATGCTTCTAATGACGGAGCATTTAACCACCTCACCTCACTTTACATTTCACAGATGATTCTCTTGCCAAGAAAAGCATTGCCGTGGAAACAATAGCCTAACTTACCTGTCAAGAGTTCGCTCTCAGAGGCTCCTTCTCACTAAGAGGTGGCCCACACCGGCTTGACTGGGAGGATCCAAGTGAGAACTGGGCTGCCAATCTCGTGGAAACCTCTGCTCCTTATTCCTTCCTGCTGCTTATCATCATGGTCAACTGCAAAGCTGAAAAATCAAAGAGGCCATCAATGGAGTCATACTAAATCTGTACAAACATACGACTTACACTCTGTACCCTTAACTAGAAGTTGCAGTCAACAAGAAATAGGGCTCCAGCTGCTATATCAACAAATAAGACAAACACCAAAAAAGAGACCAAAAGAACACAGGAAAGATGCTCCAGCGTAACGCCTGCAGTGCGCACATGTTCCCTCCTCCTACAGCTCCTCTTCCCTTTTGCACTGCAAAGTTTTCCTATCATTGTGGTCAAAGTCAAACCCATAGCCCACTTAAGACCTCTGTAAGGTTACCTTGCAGGGACTCTCATGACCAGACCCCAGCCACCTGGACCCTGTTTCTCAATGAAGGCTTAACTTGGCAGAGAACAGCGTGCTTCTCATGGGCCACTGTGTTTTTAGGAAGGTGTACAGAAATAAGACCCAGAAGGAAAATCCTATTGCAATATGGGCTCATAGCACCATGCTGGGTACGGAGAAGAGAGTGTGTCCAAGACCAAGCCCTGTCCTGAAGGAGTTTCAGCTGACTGGGTGATTCACTGGTCTTTTCCGACCCTGGTTTCTCAGAAAGGAAATGGGACTAAAGACTGCCTCAGTGAGGATTGTAACAAACCATTCTGTAATGTCATTAAAGGAGTTCTTGGATGGCACAAACAGTTAAGTCATCAACTACTAAATTACAGGATGCCAGTTCAAACCCACCCAGAACTGACTTGGAAGAAAGTCCTCTCAATCTGCTTCTGAAAGGTTACAGCCATGAAAACCCGAGGAATTGTAGTTCTATTCTCCAACACATGAATTGGACATCAACTGAATTGGTTTTATTCACGCTATTATGTTTTGCTATGTACAACTGAAATATATACACAAAATCTAACAGGATGATTGGCAGAGAGCAAGGGTTCAACAAAAATATATTATAATGGGTATTTAATTATAATTATAATTCATAGGTCTCCTGTGCCATCACTGGTTGTGACACAGGCAGCTCTTATGGGCAGACTTCATTTCTTGGGGAGGATACTCAGTGATATGCTCATAAATTCAATTTTTCTAATTATTAAACAATATGCATATGATACAACCATGCGTGCTGAAAGTGAAAAAGGCTTCACTTTCAGTACCAACTGGATGGCATCTAACAACAACAACAATTACTAAACAGTGAAAATAAAACCTATAACTACCTCGTACCTGACCTGAAAGAAGAATACTTACTGATGAAGATCAAAGACCTTAGCTTTTGGTATGGATTGCATTTCAATGTAAAGAAAACAAAAATCCTCACCACTAGACCAATAAACAACATTTTTATCAACAGAGAAAATATTGAAGTTATCCAAAGACTTCATTTTTCTTGGATCAACTATCAACACTCATGGAAGCAGCAGCCAAGAAATCAAACAGCATATTGCATTAGGCAAATCTGCTGCACAAGACTTTTTAAAGTGTTGAAGAGCAAAGATGTCAGCTTAAGAACTAAAGAATGCCTGACTCAAGCCATGGTATTTTTCAATAACCTCATATGCATGAAAAAGTTGGACAATGAATAAGGAAAATCACAGAAGAATTGATGCATCTGAGTTATGGTGTTGGAGGAGAATACTGAAAGCACCATGGACTGCCAAAAGAACAATCAGATTTGTGTTGGAAGAGATGTACAGTCAGAGTGCTCCTTGGAGGCCAGGATAGCCAGACTTCATCTCTTATACTTTGGACATATTATCAGGAGGGATCTGTCACTGAAGAGGGATATAATGTTTGCTAAGGTGGAGGGTCCTGGTGTGGCCCTGTGGATTAATGTGACAGACTGCAAAGCCATTTGAACTGCATGGTCGGTGGTTCAAGTTCACCAGCTGCTCCTTGGAAACCCCATACAGGGTCGCGATGGGTCGGAACCGACTCAACAACACTTAACAACAACAACAACAAGTTGGAGGGTCAGAAAAAAGAGGAAGACCCCCAACAAGATGGATTGGCAAAGTGGCGGCATCAATGGGTTCAAGCATTGCAACAATTGTGATATTAGCCCAGGATCAGGCAGTGTTTCATTCTGTTGTGCATAGCGTCACTATGAGTTGGTACCAACTCGATAACATCTAACAATAACAACAATTAGTAAACAGTGAAAATAAAACCGGTAATCACCTCTTACCTGACCTGAAAGATGTAGTCATGGGACTTAGTTTAGACAACAAATAAGTGCAATACTCACCAAATATGAAAACAAATATGGCCATTTGGGAAGGTCCTGCAGGACACACAGACTCAGAATTCAAGCTCGGGAATCAGAAAGCCTTGGGCTCATATCCTACCACCACCCGCTATGCAAAGTGAAGTCTGGGCAAATTAACAGACTCACTGAGCTGAGGTTTCCCCAGCGATCACCCAAAATTAAAATGCTTCCTCCCTTAGAAGACTTTTTGAAGATTAAATGAGATCATGCATGTGAAGGCTTAGGACAGGATGCAACATGCAGTAAATGTTAAACAAATACAAGCTGACATGAACTAGTGCATGCCAAGCACCTGCCCCGAATCAGATGTAAAATGCATCAGCTGTAAAGCTTGCTGACATTTACAGGGGAAGCTGACTTTTTTAGAATCAAAAGGGTAGATGCATAATGCACAATTATTTGAATACTCAAAGCGGAACACAACCTGAATCTACAAAGATATTTTATTAAGAATATCTGCTTTAGCTCTTAAAAGAATTTGAAAATTTGAAATGCACCACAATAATTATGTCAAGTAGAACATTTCTAAATTCTAGAAGTTGTATTGACAATTGGGAGCTTTGGTGGCACTACAGGCTAAGCACTGAGCTGGTAACTGCAAGTCAGCAGTTCAAATGCAGCAAGCACTCTACAGGGGAAAAATGAAGCTGTCTGCTCCCATAAAGGCCTGTAGACTTGGAAAACTGTAAGAAACAGTTGTGCTCTGTCCTATCCAGGGTTGACAGAAGTTGGAATTGGCTCGAAGGCAGTGGGTGGGTTATGTTGACAGTTAAGGATCTCAATGACAGTGCTCGGCTGCTACTGAAACTTGGAGCCCACAAGCTACTTTGCAGAAGAAGATGCCCTGGCCATCTGCTCCTTCCAAGATTACACACTTGGAAACCCTACATGGCACTTCCACTCTGTCTTAAAGGGTCATTACGAATGGGAATTAACTCAACAGCAAACAAGAACACACTGAAAATTTTAAAAACCTCAAGATACATCAAGAAACAAGTATGAGGATCGTTGAAATGACAATGGGTCAGATTACCGGAAAATGAACTACGCCCTCACTTCTATGGAACATTCTGGCTACACGTCTTCCAAAGCAGATCATTTTTTTGGCAGTGGATGGTACACTCAACAGTCTTTGCCAGCATTGTAATTCCAAGACATCAATTCTTCTTCGGTCTTCCTTATTTATCATGCAGCTTTCATATCATATGTGGTGACTGAAAATACCATGGCTTCATCAAAGATGCCTTGGTCCTCGAAAGGGCAACTCGGCTCTTCAGCAACGTAAAGAGATCTTTTCCAGCAGATGGGAACAAAGCAATGCATTGTTTGATTTCCTGACTGCTGCTTCCATGAGTATTGGCTGTGGAACTAAATAAAATGAAGTCCTTGACAACTTCCATCTTTTCTCCATGTATTAGTATAGTTGTGAGAACTTTTGTTTCATGTAGTTGAGATATCATCTATACTGAAGGCAGTAGTCTTTGATCTTCCTAAGTAAAAGGCTTCAAGTTCTCTTCACTTTCAGCAAAAAACACCCAAAAAACAAAAAACCTGCGTCGTATGTGTATCTCAGGTTATTAATAAGTCTTCCTCCAGCCCTGAGGCTGCACAGTTCACCATATAGTCTAGCTTCGCAAATTATTGGCTCAGCATACAGACTGAATAAGTAACAAGGATACACCCTTGATGCACACCTTTCCTGACTTCAAACCACGCTATCCCCAGTGCTCTCCTATTCTATACAGGCCCCATAAGAGTACAATTAAGTATTCTAGAATTCCCATTCTTTGCAATGCTACTCATAATTTATTACACACTGTCAGATGCCCTTGCATAGCCAATAAAACCCAGGCGAACATCTTTCTAGCATTCTCTGCTTTCATCTCAGATCCATTTGATGCCAGCACTGACATTCCTCAGTACACATCCATTAATCCTCACTAGTAGCAGTGTGTGTTGCAGTAACTACACTTACAGCAGAGTGAGTACGTCTCACCTCTTCTCCACCGCCCCTTTACATACAAGATCCACAGGGGACTCAAATCTCTGAGTTCTGACCTTCTTCCAACTACCTAGTGTCCTGATGACAATAATGATGACAGCGGAGAGAGTAATTACAGCCATCAGTTACCAACAACCTGCAATATGTCAGACATCATACCAAATACTTCACAAGTTTCTCATAACAGCTTTCTGAAGAGTACATTCTGTGGAGTAAATGCATGCAGGACAAATAACAAAACATACACACATTGGTCGGTGGTTATGTGCTGTAGAGTTGGTTCCAACTCATAACGACCCTGTATAGGGATTCCGAGGCTATAAATCTTTACGGGAGCAGAAAGTCTTGTCGACCGTGAGATTAGCAGCTCAAATCATAACCACTACACTATCAGTGCTCCTTTGTTGTTGTTGCTGCTGTTGTTAAGTGCCTTCGAGTCTGTTGTGACCCACAGCGACCCTGTATAGGGTTTCAGAGCAACTGGTGAGCTTGAACCGCTGACTTTGCTCTTCAAACCAACTTTGCAGTCCAGCATATTAACCCACAGCGCCACACCAGAGGTCCTTAGCCATTCATAACTAAGAACAATTTATTACTACCATTCCTTTGAGTGATAAAGTATTATCCTCACTCTACAGGTGAAAAAAAATTTTTTTAAACCAAGGTTGAGAGAAACCATGAGTTTGACTTTGTTAAGGTCATACAGTTAATAAATGGCATTAAAAAAATTCACATCAACTTTTGTTTAAAGCAATGCTGCCTACATTTTTATTTTGTACGTAATATATTATTTGTAAAAGAAAAAACAGAAAAGTTTGCAATTATTTGAAGGTTTCACCTCATTTTCATTCTTTCAACTACAGTTCTTGGAGTCTTTAAAAAACAAACAGGAGATGTAAACTAAAATAAGACATGGAAATTAAGAACACAGAGTATAATGGGGGGAAATTCCATGCTTGCCAGTAATGAAAGGTTTCAGTAATGGGATAAAAAGGTTCCGGAAGCCTTTCATTGTTGTTAAATGCTGTCAAGTCAGTTCTGACTCACAATGGCCCTATATAGGGATTCCAAGGACCAGCTGGTGGGTTTGAACCACTGACCTTGCGGTTAACAGTCCAGTGCTTATCTTATAGTGCTACACCAGGACTCCCTTAGAACTTCCTTAATCTGATCAAAGGTAGCTACCAGATATTTAGAGCAATCAGCATAAATAATGAAGCACTAATAGTAATTAATAATCCTAGTTAACACTACTGGTTATCAAGGGCAGAAGGGAGGAAAAAAGGTAAGTGATGGAAATATCACATTGATAGGGTTGCACCACATCAATTATTTTAATAGATGTCAAGTTATACACCTGCAAAAAGTTTAATTGGCAAAAGCTGTGTGAGAGATATATCTACAACAAAACAAGAGTAGCTAAACCAAGGCTATTAATAATAATCAAAAACTTCATAGTATTTAGCTATTTGGTTGGAAGATTTAGTACCTCTATTCTACCTCCTAGTCAATGTATATAGTGCCTGGGGTCTTAAAAGCTTGCAAGTGGTCATCCAAGGCACAACAATTATCTTTATTTTCTTAGACTAGCAGGGGAGGGTCCAGAATAGGAGGGAGATATGGAAGATGAGTAACTACCTCCTTTGCTATGAGACCACAAGAATTGGATGGCGCCCCGCTACCATGACTGACTCTTTTGATCAAAGATTCCATAGAAGAATCCTGATCAAAACAGTGAAAACGTAGAACAGAAATTCAAGTTCTCCTGAACTCTACACTTCCTGGAGCCATCAAAGTTTGGATGAATAAAACTATTGTCCTGAAATCTTTAAATCATAAACCAAAAATATCACCTGAAGTCTTCCTAAAATCAAACAAGTTTAGCTTAAGTAGTAAAAAATATCTTCTTTGAATATTATATTCTTTTAAGAACTATCTATAAAGGATCAAACGAGCGCTGGTGGCATTGGACGGCTAACCACAAGGTCAGCAATTCAAATCCACCAGTCACTTCACAGGAAGAAGAGGAGGCTATATGCTCCCATAAAGGTTAACAGCCTCAGAAACCTTACCTAGGGTCGCTATGAGTTAGAATCTACTTGAAAGCAGTAGGTGTTGAATACAGGATCAAGGAGCAATTTGGAATAGTCAATGTGGGAAATCTGAAAAATGAGATGAAGTACGTAATTCTGCTTTGTGAAACATGCCTGGTAATCAATGAAATGATGTGGTGTTAAATTGTGAGGATTACAATCAATGAAATGCAACAAAAATGAATTGTTCAATGGAAAACTGATCTACCCTGTAAATCTTCATAAAAAGCTTTTACAAAATCAAAGTAAAAACTTACCACAGGGAAAAAAAAATTAAGAAGTCAATGAATTTATATGTATTTATGTTGTTGTGAAGTGCCGTCAAGTAAATTCCAACTCATAGCGTCCTTACATAGGGTTTTCCAAGGAGCCAGCCTTGCTACTGTTAGCAGCCCAGTGCTGATATCCTACAGCACTACACCAGGACTCCATGTATATTTATGATGTTGTTGTTCTTAGTACCTTCGAGTCGTTTCCGACTCATATGACCCTGGATAGGGTCTCCGAGGAGCAGCTGGTGAGCTTGAACCGCCAACCTTATGATTCAAACCGACTTTGCAGTCAAGTGCATTAACCCACAGTGCCACACCAGGACTATACATTAGTATATACATACAACAGGCAAAATTATGTAAATAATAAACAAATACCTTGAGGGAATGAATAGCTGGGCCTGGGGCTGAGGATCACAGTTTCAAGGGTCTATTGGTATAACAAGTCCACAAAGGCAATATTCTATATCCTACTTTGGTGAGAAGCAACTGGGATATTAAAAGTTTGTGAGCAGCCATCTAAGATGTGTCTACAGTGCAACTATTGGTCTCTCCCCATCCAGAGAAGAGAGTAATGAAAAACAAAGACACAAGGAAACTGTTAATGGAAAGGACCCATGAATCCCACGAGCCCCAGCTTCTATGACCCTGAGAGCAGAACTAGATGGTACCCAGCTACTACTGCTGACCTCTCTAAAGGGGATCACACTAGGAGTTTCCAGATGGAGCAGGAGAAAATGGAACCCAAACTCAAAATCATGAAAAAGACCCGGCTTATTGGAACTGATAGAGACTGACAGAACTATGACCCTTAGTCACTGTCACTCCTGTGGCTCAACTTTCAGCCAAAGACGGAGCTATAAGGTGAATAACAACACCTTACAGGTATGCAGGGACAGGTCAATATTATAAAAATTATCAGTGTAATCCACTGCAGAAGTAAAGGAGAAAGGGAAAAAAAAAAACACCAACATGATGTCACCTGATGCAAAAAAAGGACTTGACAAAATTCAACATCCATTTCTTATTTAAAAAAAAAAAACATGCAACAAAATAGGAATAGACGGGAGATTCCTTAATTAAGCACATATATACAATACCAAAAGGAACTCTGGTAGAATCGTGGCTATGAGTCAAGTTGCTAACCTCAAGGTCAGCAGTTCGAAACTACCAGTTGTTCCACGGGAGAAAGATGAGGCTTTCTGTTCTCATAAAGATTTACAGCTGTGGAAAGCCTGAACAGGGTCGCTATGAGTCAGAACTCACTCCATGGCACACCACCACCATATAAAACCAGCCAACATTATTCTGAACAGAGACAAACTGGAAGCATTTTACTTGCGAACAGGAACCAGACTAAAATGCCCGTTATCACAACTCCTACCAATATAGTTCTGGAAGCAATGGACTGCTAACGACACGGTCAAACCCTTGGAAACCCTATACAGGAGGGCTATGAGTTGGAACCAACTCAACAGTACTTGACAACAACAATAAGGAGAGAAAGGGAAATAAAAGGCATCAAATGAGCACCAAGAAGTAAAATTCTCTCTACATGCAAATAACATGATCTCATACCGAGAAAATCCCCAAGACACAGCAAAAAAATTACTGAAGTCACTGAAACATTCAGCAAAGTGGCAGGGTACAAGATCAACATACAAAAATCAGTTGCATTCCTTTACACTAATAATAAGATGTCTGGGGAAAAAAAATAGCATTTATAATCGTCACCGAAAAGATGAAATAATAAGGAATAAATCTAACCAAAGAAACAAAAGACTTATACAAAAAAAACTACAAAACATTAATAAAAGAAACCTACAAAAATGAAATATGCCATGCTCCTGGACAGGAAAACTTGACACTGTGTCAACACTACCCAAGGCAATCTATATATCTATATATCTATACATCTATATACAATGCAATCCCAATCCAGATTCCAACATCATTCTTTAAAGATATGGGGAAAATGATCACTAACTTTATATGGCGTCCTGGTGTGGTGCTGTGGGTTAATGTACTGGACTACAAGGTCCCCGATTCAAGCTCACCAGTTAGTCCTTGAAAAATCTATACAAGGTCACTATAGGTCAGAACCGACCCGAAGGCATTTAACAACCACAACAACTTTTTGTGGAAAGGAAAGAGACATAGGCTAAGGAAAGCATTACTAAAAAAAGAAGAAAATTAGAGAACTCTCACTTCCCAATCTCAAAACCTACTACAAAGCCACAGCCGTCAAACAGCCTGGTACTACTACAATGAAAGGCACATAGATCAGTGGGACAGAATTGAGAATCCAGAAGTAAATCCATCCACCTGTTATCAGTTGATCTTCAACAAAGGGCATAAACACATTAAATGGTAAAGAGACAGTCTCTTCAACAAAAGGTGTTTGCAAACCTGGAAATCCATTTGCAGAAGAATGAAACAAGCCCCATATCTCATACCATAAACAAAAACAAAATCAATGTAGATTAAAAACCTAGAATTATAAAGGTCATCAATGAAAAAACAGGAACTAACTTAGGGACTCTGATACACAACATAATACATTACCAGACATAACTGAAAACATACAAACAGCAAAAGACAAAATAGATGACTGGGACCTCCTATAAATTCGACACTTAGGTGCAGAAAAACATTTCACCAAATCAGTAAAAAGAGATTGGGAAAAAACTGGGGGCAATTATGTATCAGACAAGACATGCCTGATTCATAGAACTCAGTTTTATACTTGACAAATCATATTTTGTTTCGCTGCAATGATTATAATGCCTTTCAAGTACCATCGGTGAACAGTATTCTATTCCTTTTTTTTTAAGATGTACACGAAACACACAGGAAATATATAGTCATTTAAATGTCCAAAGGGCACATTTTGCAAGCTAGCCTCCTAACCACAGGCACACAGCCTTTCTCGTCCCATGAACCTAGGCTTCAGCTGCTCTCTCTCTCTCTGTGCCAGTGCCCCTGCTACTGCCACATTTTCAGTTAGCATCCCATGCCCAGCTCATGATCTTCCCTCTTGATGGCCCCAGGGTCCTCTGTTCATGGAATGAAAGATTAACTACTCCTCCCTTTTTGATGTATATCTTCTACATTTACAGTTGTGACACTTGAAATTAGTCATAGCAATTACCACTGAATCAAAAAAATCCTATCCCCATACCCCTCCCCCATCCGCTTTCACCAGACCCATGTGGACAAGAGGCAAACTATTTAAGCAAGCCATCCAAGCTAGGTCAAATGGGTACAATCTGCAAGTCTGGGGGCTCTCGCATTCCTCCATCCACTTCACACAAGCTGGCCTCTTCACTCTCAATTCTAGCCATCAGTGGTTAGGTCAGCGTCCACGGACTTGGCAGCTCACAAGTCTCCCTAAACTTCACACCAGTCAGCTTTTCCTCTTCTCTCTCATCTCAAGGTTGATGAGTGTCTATGCAACACGGGAACTCAGCCCGTCTTCATTACTGCATTTCCCCCACTTCCATGCATAAGAAGACCATGGTGTTCACCATTGAGTTTATAAGTGCACTCATGTGTTTCCCTTTGAGTTTCAGTCTTAGAAGGGGATTTACCCTGATGGACTGACTTTTCTTGCCTTGATGGCTCCCAGGCGAACAGCTTGCTTCATCTTGTAGTAAGCAAACAGTCTGGTTCTTTTTCTTTCCTTCTGACCTTTCTATCAAGAAATATCTTCTGTTCCTCTAGCTGTTCTGCGTTGGTCTGCATGTCCTTTCAAGTGGGAATGCCCCTCCTCAGAAGGTTCTCCCCAGTAATTTTATTTAAGACTTTAAAGGGCTCCTGAGACCAAAAAGATTGAAAACAGTTACTCTAGGTAGTCCGCCACCTCCAACGCAATGCACTGTGGATGTGTCTATAACCCATTCCCACTAGGTGGTACTACCCTAGGCTCTGCCTTCCTCCCCAGGGACACTGGGGCCTCACCCAGCTCGAAGACTTTTCTGTACACTGTGGGACAGTCTGATAGAAGCTGAACCTTTTTCCACAGCTGCTCTTATCTGCTCATATATAAATAAAACCTTGCAGATTTCTTAGTTCAAAAGGTTTTTGTTTTTGTTTCAGAAAGACACTAAGTTGGAGTCCTTCAGTAAAGGGCACTGAGTTTCCATTATGGGTGATGGAAAAATCTGGATACATTATGCTAATAATTCCACAACATGAAATTAATAGCACTGAATTGTACATGTAAAAAATATTGAAATTTTTTCTAAATAAATAAATATATATATATATTTGTATCCCCTTTTAAAACAAACAAGATGAGCAGAACATTTCATCTGAGACATGGTCAAACAAATAAAGTCATTGGCTGGACCAGAGCTGATGGATGGTATGAGCCAAGCATTGCAGTTCCTGGCATTCCTATTAGAGTTCCATTCATGTCCCCTACCCTACACTCCAACACAGACCCAAATCAAACAGTGCAGGGAAGACATCAGTTCACTCGGCTAGAGCCTCCCAGATGAAAAAATGCAAATGTTTCTCGTTACTATGGTGGTGGTGGTGGTGTGCTGTGGAATTGGTTCCAACCCATAATGACCCTGCATAGGGTTTCCGAGGCTGCAAATCTTTACGGGAGCAGAAGGCCTCATCTTTCTCCTGCAGAACAGCTGATAGTTTCAAACTGCTGACCTTGACGTTAGCAGCCCGACTCATAACCATTATGCTATCAGAAGTCTGAGCTACGTTTCCTTCTGTGAAAACTGGCAGAGAAAAGAATAGACTCAGCATTCGGTAAAGGGCATCAGGAGGAAATACAGAAAGTAACTGTGGAGCTTCCAGAGAGTGGCCTCCCTTTTTCTAATGATGCCCCCAGGATTGAACACAAACCTTAACCAGTAGAAAGAAGATCTATTTCTGACCTGAGAACATGTGACTCCTAAGTCAGGCAAGACCCTTTATAACACCTATTATTTTTAATAAGTCACACCATTTCAAGGGTAGAGAGAGAAAAGAAACTAGGAAGTGCACTCAACTGAAATCTCTCGACTTTGGAAAGTCAAAAGAGACCCTGAGAGGTCTGTGAAATATCCATCTAACTGGAATGTCCCTGGACCCTCAGTCTGGGGCTGAAGTATGAAAGACTTGATGAGATTGAAGAGTGGATGCAGATCAATTCAGGGAACCTCATTCACCATTGTCACCAGCCCGGATAATCTCAGTCTTTTTGGGAAATAAACAGAAGTGTGAAAAGATGCAGATGGTACAATTTTGCTTGCTGAAAATGAGGAGGAGTTAAAATAGTTATTGATGAAGATCAAAGACCACAGCCTTCAGTATGGGTTGCACCTCAATGTAAAGAAAACAAAAATCCTCATCACTGGACCAATAAATAACATCATGATAAATGGAGAAAAGATTGAAGTTGTCAAAGACCTCATCTTACATGACTCTACTATCCCTACTTTAGAAGCAGCAGACAAGAAATCAAACAATGCGTTGCATCAGGCAAATCTGCTACCCTAGACCTCTCTAAAGGGTTCAAGAGTAAAGATGTTGTTGTGAGGACTAAGGTGTACCTGATCCATGCTGTCATATTTCCAATAGCCACATGTGCATGTGAACTTTGGGACAACGAGTAAGGAAGACCTAGAAGAATTGATGTAGTTGAGTTATGGTGCTGGAGAAGAATGCTGAAAGTGCCATGGATTGCCAGAAGAACAAACAAATCTATGCTGGAAGAAGTACAACCAGAATGCTCCTTAGAAGCCAGGATGGCAAGACTTCATCTCTCATACTTCGGACATGTTCTCAGAGGGACGAGTCCCTGGAGAAGGACATCATGCTTGGTAAAGTGGACAGTCAGAGAAAAAAAGAAGACTCCAAAGAGATGAACTGGCACAATGGCAGCAGCAGTGGGCTCAAGCATAACAACGAACCGAAGATTGTGCAGAACCAGGCAGTAGTTCATTCTGTTGTGCATAGGAGTCGATATGAGTCAGAACCACTTTGATTGATATCACCTAACAGCAACAACCGTGGGAAATCAGGGTATTGGGTCCCAACCCTGCCTGTACAAAGGTCACTCAAAATCCAAGGTCTTTCCTATAACACTCAAAACTATAGAGAGGCCATCAAATCTGGACACAAAGGTAAATGAACAGTTTGCTGACATGCCATTGTAGCGCAGGACAAAATCATGGTATCACGGTTACTCAGCTTCCCAGCCACCATGTAGTTCCATAATTCTAGAGTGTGCTGAATTCCAAAGTCCCAGGTCTATCAGGAGTAGCAAGTCTTTCCTGACAAACTAACTCCTTGGGGAAGAAATTCAATTTATGTAGAATATCTACTATGAGGCTGTTGCCATTGTTAATAGCCGTCAAGTCGGTTCCAACTCATATCAACCCTATATAGGGCTTCCAAGGAGTGGCTGGTGGGTTTGAACTGTCAACCTTGAAGCTAGCAGTCCAGTGTTTATCCCACAGCACCACACCAGGACACCACTACTATGTGAAAAGAATTTACTTACATTTTTCTTTCATATTTGTAAACCCTTAAGAGTAAATAATCAGCAGCTCCATTTCACAGAGAATGCAGTAGATGGAGAGATGCAGCGATCAGTGAGCCGTACCGTACAGCTTTGGAAATTTTCAGTCTGTGGCAATGGACCTTACTTGTTGGCTTCTTTGCTTCATAGGAGAGAAGCTCAACGTTAACTGCGGAAATGGCTTCGGGTTTTCTGTGTCTTCACAGACATGAGAACAGACAGAACTGAGCTTCCAGATCCGAGGACAACTTCCCTGTGATATGCTCAGATGGTGTCCTTTCTAGACTCCATCCTTCCTCTTATTACATATGTCCATTTCCACACAAATTGGCGATCATTTAGTGTAAATAACCTCCTCTCTCCCTTATTCCTTTTTACCCTATAGGGCTTCCCTAAGAAGTAGAAAGTACAATGAACTTGAAGTTCAAAGACAGGCCAGTCCTTTTCTAACTCTTCTACTAATACCCACTGGACATTTGACTATGAGGTGCCTTCATGTCCCCATCTACAGAAGAAAGATGGCTTGGTCTTGCCAGGTTACAGTACTGTACCCAGGATAAAATGCATCCCTGGGAAGCTCACTGTTAGACAATGTTAAGGAATTAGCTGCCACTTAGTCAACTTCGCTTTTCCCAAAATGGCAGTTCTTCTGGAGTTATGTAGGAAAACACAGGCATCTCGCCATTATCACACCATAACAGTGGCAAGATTTTTTGTGCCAAAATGCCCATAACAACTTCTTCAGGTTTCAATGTTTTGTAAAAATGTTCCTCTAAGTGGATACACAAACTTTGGTACATACACACAATGGAAGACTATGCAATGTTGAAGAATAAGGATAAAACTGCAAAATACCTCATAATGGATAAACCTGGAAAGCATTAAGCTGAGTGAAATTAGTCAATCACAAAAGGACAAATATTGTATGAGACCACAATTGTAAAAACTCAAGAAAAACATTATTTATTCTTTGATGCTTGCCAGGAGTAGGAGGGAAGGGAGAGGGTAGATTTGGGTGGTGGGGAGGGCAATATACAAGAGGGAGGTTGGCAGAAGAATAATGGAAACAGGTGAAGACACAAGGAGGTATGCAAGGACTAAAGGGGAGAGAGGTAAACAGTGATGTATGCACAAGCCTGAAACAACAGTGTGTGTGTGTGTGTGTGTGTGTGTGTGTGTGTGTGTAGATACATCAACAGAGAAAAGGCTGAATGAGTATGGGATGATGTGTGTCGTTGTTGTTAAATGCTATCAAGTTGTTGTTGTTGTTAGGTGCCATCGAGTCGGTACCAACCTATAGTGACCTTATTAACGAAACACTGCCCGATCCTGGGCAAACCTCACTACTGTTGACATGCTTGAGTCCATCGATGGTGCCACTTGGCCAATCCATCTCATTGGGGGTCTTCCTCTTTTTCTGTGACCCTCCACCTTACAAAACATGACATCATTCTCCAGTGATTGGTCCCTCCTGACAATATGTCCGAAGTATAAGAGACGAAGTTTGGCCATCTTGGCCTCCAAGGAACACTCTGGCTGCACTTTTCCCAAAATGGATCTATTGGTTCTTTTGGCAGCCCATGGTACCTTCAATACTCTCCTCCAACACCATAACTCAAGAGCATCAATCCTTCTACGGTCTTCCTTATTTACTTCCCAGCTTTCACATGCATGAGATTGTTCAAAATACCATGGCTTGCGTCAGGCGCACCTTAGTTGCTCTTCAACACTTTAAAAAGATCTTGTGCAAAAGATTTGTGTGATGCAATTCGTCCTTTTGATTTCTAGACTGCTGCTTCCATGAGTGTTGATAGTTGATCCAAGAAGAATGAAGTCCTTTACAACTTCAATCTTTTCTCCGTTGATAAGAATGTTGTTTACTGGTCCAGTGGTGAGGATTTTTGTTTTCTTGACATTGAGATGTAATCCATACCAAGGCTGTGCTCTTCGATCTTCATCAGTAAATGTTTTAAGTCCTCTTCACTTTCAGCAATCAAGATTGTATCATCTACATATTACAGGTTGTTAATGAGTCTTCCTCCAATCCTGATGCCACGTTTTTCTTCATAGAACCCAGCTTCTCGTATTATTTGCTCAGCATACAGACTGAATAAGCATGGTGAAAGAATACAACCTTGCCATACGCTTTTTAAAATTTTAAACCATTCACTGTTCCCATGTTCTGTTCTAACA
The DNA here is from genome assembly GCF_000296735.1 of Chrysochloris asiatica. Taxonomy (NCBI): domain Eukaryota; kingdom Metazoa; phylum Chordata; class Mammalia; order Afrosoricida; family Chrysochloridae; genus Chrysochloris; species Chrysochloris asiatica. The sequence goes on from NW_006408835.1 coordinate 2,820,593, forward strand.
ACTGCTTCTTGGTCCAGGTACAGATTCCTCATGAGCACAATTAAGTGTTCTGGACTACTCATACTTCACAATGCTGTCCATAGCTTGTCATGATCCACACAATCAAAAGCCTTTGTGTAGTCAATAAAGCACAGGTAAACATCTTTCTGATATTATCTTTCAGCCACAATTCATCGGACATCAGCAATGATATCCCTCTTTCCACAGCCTCTTCTGAATCTGGCCTGAACCTCTGGAAGTTCTCTGTCAATGTATGCTTGCAGCCATTTCTGTATTACCTTTGTTGTTGATGCTTTGTGCCGTGGAGTCGGTTCCGACTCATAGCGACCCTGTACAGGGTTTCCGAGGCTATAAATCTTTACAGGAGCAGAAAGCCTCAACTTTCTCCCATGGAGCAGCTGGTAGTTTCAAACTGCTGACCTTGAGGTTCATAGCCCGATTCGTAACCACTATGCTACCAGAGCTCCTTTTAGCAAAACTTTATTCGCATGGGATATCAAAGAGATTGTACAATGATTTCCGCATTCCATTGGGTCACCTCTCTTTGGAATGGGCACAAATATGGATCTCTTCCAATCAGTCAGCCAGATAGTTGCCAAATTTCTTGGCAGAGATGAGTGAGTGCCTCCTGTGCCGCCTCACTTTCTTGAAAGATTTCAATTTGTATTCCATCAATTCCTGGTGCCTTGTTCTTAGCCAATTCCTTTAATGTACGTTGGATTTCCTCCTTCAATATCATTGGCTCTTGATCGCACGTTACCTCTTGAAACGGCTGAACATTAACCATTTCCTTTTGGTACAGTGACTCTGTGTATTCCTTCCATCTTCTTCCATCTTCTCTTGATGCTTTCTGCATCATTCAATAATTTGCCCAGTGAATCTTTCAATCATGAAAGTCGAGGCTTGAATTTTTTCTTCAGTTCCCCCAGCTTGAGAAATGTTGAGCGTGTTCTTACTTTTTGGTTTTCTGACTTCAGATGTTTGCACATTTTGTTGTAATATTTGGCTTTATCTTCTCAAGCTGATCTTTGAAATTTTCTGTTTAGCTCTTGGACCTCCTCATTTCTTCCATTTGCTTTAGCATCTCTAGCTGGAGAGCAAGTTTCAGTGTCTCTTCTGACATCCATTTTGACCTTTTCCTTCTTTCCTGGTTCAACTAATAACAACCATGTATAGGGTTTTGGTAGCATAGTGGTTACGAATCGGGCTGCGAACCACAAGGTCATCAATTCGAAACTACCTGCTGTTCCATGAGAGAAAGACGAGGCTTTCTGCTTCCATAAAGATTTACAGCCTCAGAAACCCTGTACAGGGTTGCTATGAGTCGGAACTGACTCCACAACACAGAACTTCCACCATAGGGCTTTGGAGGAGCAGCACGTGGGTATGAACTGCCGACCTTGCGGCTCAAACTGACCTTGCAGTCCAGCACATTATCCTGCAGTGCCACACCAGGATTCTGAGAGGATATATGTGGTGATGGTGGTGGTGGTTGTTGCTAACTGCCATCAAGTCAGTTCCAACCTATAATGATCCTGTATAGGGTTTCCGAGAGCAGTTGGTGAGCTTGAACCGCTGACCTTACAGTTCAAATGAAAGAGCTGATATCCTTCTCCAGTGACTGGTCCCTCCTGACAATATGTCTGAAGTATGAGAAACGAAGTTTGGCCATCCTGGTGATCCTGTATAGGGTTTCCAAGGAGCAAGTAGTGGGTTTGAACTGCAGTGGACTACAATCTCTAATGTCCCAGCAGTCTTTGGGATGATGTTATTTTTTTAGCTGCTGTCAGCCCAGCTCACGGTAATCTATGCAAAACAGCATGAAACACTGACTGGGCCTGGACCATTGCATAATAGGTTGCAAACCAGAATGTTCTAAGAATGAGGATGCATTGACTGATTTCCAGGAGCAGATTACCTCTCCATCTCAGTGTAGAAGCTTTGCTGAAGTCCATTCAGCATCATCGCATAACCAATGACTCCAATTCCATTCTCCCATGAAAGGTGAGAATTCCACCGGTGCCCAGCTTTGGGATGTTAGAAGTAACAACAGCAAACCACTGTCGTTGAGTCCAGTGAGGCTCACAGTAAACCCTCTATGACAGAACACAACTTCTCCTTAATGTTTCCAACTATATAAATCTTTACAGGAACAGCCTCATCTTTTCCCCTCCCTCAGAGCAGCTGATGGGTTTGAACCTCAGACCTTGCAGTTAGCAGTCCAATGCTTCACCCACTATGCCACCAGGTATGTACATTGTTGTTACGTGCCATCAAGTCAGTTACAACTCATAGCAAGGAGCAGCTGGTGGGTTTGAACCGCTGACTTTGTAGTTATGAGTCCAATGCTTATCCTACAGCACCAAATGACTTCTCACTAGACTCAGAATTCTCCTTTGTAGAAGTTGACAGTCTCCAGTCAATTCCTTTGGGTTTCCTTCTAATCTTCTTGTGAATTTAAAAGGCAATCCACCTGGAATGTATATAAGTGTGTTGAAAGAGAATCTGAGACCTCTCCCAGGAGAACGATGTGGAGACAGGAACACCTGCGTTGTCTACTTGGAGGTTGTGGGAGTGGCACCCAATTCCTAGTTCTTGGCTGCGCTAATGAGAAGTATGGTGTAAAGGGGACTATCAGGATAGGTCAAGATAAGTGAGCTTACAATTACAAACTCAATGAGGACACAAATCATGTATTTCTCAAATTAAGGCAGGTAGGACTTCTTCATCTACTGAAGATTTCAAAGGCATTCATTCAGGCCTTAAATCTGCATTCATTTTTCTGTTGTCATAACTAAAAGTGAAAACACTGAATGCAACAAATCTGAACCCAAGTAAAAAGATATAAATGAAACCAAGTGTGGAGCCGTACAGGAATATCACTTATTCCAAAGTATGGCAACTCACTGGGAAAATCAATTCATGGATTAAAGAATCATAATAATAAACTCTTAAAGGAGAAGACTCCCTTTCAGGGAAACTAAGTATAAAACCAGAAGGACTGTGTTAAGATCTTACTCCCCCAAAAGTGGTGCGTGTACCAGCATCATCAGCATCCCCTGGGAGCTTGTCAGAAACACTTTTGGGGTTCACTCCAGATCTACTGAATCAGAATCTACATTGTAACAAGATCACTGTTTCATTCTGCTGTGCATAAGGTCGCTATGAATCAGTACGGACTCTAATCAGTCTGCGTATTAAAGTTTGAGAAGGACTGTTTTTATTTTTGTTATTGTTACTGTTAACTGCTGTCGAGTCAGTTCCGACCCATAGCAACCATATACATGGTTTCCAAGGAGAGGCTAGTGTGCTTGAAAAGCCCTTGCAGTTCGATTCAACACTGCAGTGCAGCGCATTAACCCCCAGCACCACACCAGGATTCCATGCACTGTTAATATTTAGACTGCATCAGAACTAAAACTTACCGGCTCCCTTCAGGATAAAAAGGTGAAAATTACATTATTAAACACTTTCTATGGTTTAATCATCTCATGCCATTCCTGTGGTCACCCACCATTCCTAAAAATGCACAATTCTATTTCATTCTAAATGGGGTGAAGAACAGCCTCAGGAGACATCCTGGCTATTTAAGCATCTGTTGACTGAAGGATTTTATAGGTTCTTATCCAAAGGCACCCTCCGGCATTCTTTGCAATTCTTATTCCACATCGTGCTAAGCAACCACTCAGAATAGCACACTCATAGTAGGCACATTAAGTAAGCAGACTCAACCCACCAACACTAACACTTTTGAGCTGGCACCCAAACACAGAAAAGAAAAGGATAGAAATCATGTGTTGTTCAATGCCATCGAGTCGGTTCCAACTCAAAGTGATCCTGTGTAGGGTTTCCTGAGGCTGAACATCTTTGCAGGAGCAGGAAGTCTCATTTTTCTCCTTCAAAGCCTCTGGTGCACTCAAACCACAACCTTGTGGTTCGCAGTGCAATGCTACCGTACAGAGGTGACTTAAAAGTACCACTTAAACTTTCAGGATTTTCTGCCCTTCCTAATAAACAGATTGGTGCACTGGGCCAATCTTGAGTTCAGCTGAAGAGTTTCAAATATTTGCAGGCAACACCACAGAGATGAGAAATGCTCTTGGAGAAGACAGTCCTGGACCTCCTAACCCAAGGAAACTGAAAAGAGAAGGAAGAAACAAAATGGGTCCAGCAAACCCCCTCCTGGTCCCCAACTTCAGTCAGTGCTAAGTGTCTTCTTGCCCACAACTTTAACTCTTTATCACTCTTGAGAGGAACAAAGTCCATGCTACACAGAAAAAGAGAAGAATACTTTTCTTAAACAAGTCAGAATACTCTTTATGGAAAGGATGTATTTACTGACAGAATTAGGGAAAGATAAAGATTAAGAAACAGGTTACTTCCAACTCGCAAATAATATGAAACATGAGAAAATTCAGTTTATCATACCAAGTTGAGATTTAGCCTATGATCATGCCAATGGGCAGATGTCACTCCCAATGCCTTGCCCTGGGTGGAGCTGGTCAACACCCGGTGACAGAGCCAACTTCTCTTCTTAAACCTGATGAAAAACACAGAAACAAAAGCATTGATACAAAAGCCTCCTTTCACACATCCAAACTTAACAGGGTCCAGAGTTTCAGGATGCCTTGTTGTTGTTAACTGCCATCAAGTCGGTTCCAACTCATAGTGACCTTGTATAGGGTTTCCGAGGAGCAGCTAATGAGCTTGAACCACCAATCTTGCGATTCAAACCAACTCTGCAGTTCAGTGCATTAGTCCACAGCAGAACTCCTTAATCACATCCAACTGACCCACAAGCTAGGCAATAACTGGCAGACAAGAGCTGCCAAGGGTCTAACCAAATCACCAGAAACCCAAGTAGCTAAAGGCGAGAACTGGGCCCCAGAGTTGGGATTACTGATCAACAAAGTAGCCGTTCTCATGCGTCCAATCTGACTTCTTGTGAGCCCATGTGATCAGAGTAAAACTCTGCTCCAATGGCTCTCAGGTATAGCTCACATGGTCTTTCTTCCCAGGTGCCTCTGGGTGGAGACTCCAACCTACAACCCTTCAGTTAGCAGTCAAGCATATTTTAACCATTTGCATCCCCAGGAGTGAACTCCAAACATGAATTCCAGGGGCCCAACTCCAGAGGACCTGTTACAGCTACACTAAGGCAGCCTGGGAACAAGCAACTGAGTGGTGAGTGATTCTGATTTAGTTGGTCCAAGAGTTCCCAGCTTGAAAACAACTGTTCTTTCCCACACATGCCATATTCTTACCAACACCATAATTCAAATGCATCAATTTTTCTCCTATCTTCCCTACTCTCTGTCCAGCTTTTACATGTATATTTTGCACGCACATGAGGAAACTGAAAATACTATGGCTTGGATCAGGCATAAAGTGACAACTCTGCAACAGATTTGCCCAATGTAATATGTTGACTGATTTCTTGAATACTATTTCCATGGAAGTTGATTGTCGTTGTTGTTGTTGTCAAGTGCCGTCGAGTCAGTCCCGACCCATAGTGACCTTGCATAGGGTTTCCGTGGATCCAAGTAAAATTCTTGACAACTTCAATTGTGATGTGGTTTGCTTGTCCAGTTGTGAGGACTTCTATTTTCCTTCACTGAGATGTGAACAATACTAAAGGCTATAGTCTCTGAACTTCCGCAAGTGCTTCAAGTCCTCACTACCAAGAGCAAGCAAGGTTGTGACATTTGCATATCAAAGCTTGTTAAAGAGCATTCCTCCAATCCTGATGTCATATTTTTCTTCATGTAATGCAGCTTCTCAGATTGTGTTCAGTATGCAGAGTAAGTTTGGTGGAAGAAAACAAAAAAGCTTTTCTCTCTCCATTTCATTAGGGTCAACTCTACTGTGAGAAGGAGTCCTGGTGTGGCACTGTAAAATAAGCAATGGACCACAAGGTCAATTTCAACCACACCAACCACTCCTCAGAAACCCTATATAAGGTCGCTATACAATAAGCAAAATATTGAATAATGCAGAAAGCATCAAAAGAAGATGGAAGGAATACACAGAGTCACTGTAGCAAAACAAATGGTCAATGTTCAACCATTTCAAGAGGTAGCATATGATCAAGAGCCAATGATAATTAAGGAAGAAGTACAAGATGCATTGAAGGCACTGGCAAAGAACAAAGCACCATAAATTGATGGACTACAAACTGAAATATTTCAACAAACTGATACGGCACTAGAAGCACTTACTCCTCTATGCCAAGAAATATGGAAGACAACTACCTGGCCAACTGTGTGCCCATTCAGACTGTGGAAATCATAGGACAATATCATTACGATCACATGCAACCGTACATTGACAGTAAACTGCCAGAGGTTAAAGTAAGGTAGATTCAGAAGAGGATGTGGAGCATGGATATCAATGCTGATGCCAGATGGATGTTGGATGAAAGAGAATACCAGAAAGATGTGTACCTGTGCATTACTGATTGTACAAAGGCTTTTGACTGAGTGGATCACAACAAGCTTTGGACAACATTGCTAAGTATGAGTATTATGGAATATTTAATTTTGCTCATGAAGCACCTGTACAAAGACCAAGCAGCAGCTGTTCGAACAGAACAAAACCAAATGGTTTTAAATTAGGGAAGGTGTGCACCAGAGTTGTACTCTTTCACCACACTTACTCAATCTGCGCTGAGCACATAATCAGAGGAGAAGGATTATGTGAAGAAAAATTTGACAGCAGGATTGGAGGAAGACTCATTAACAACCCTCCACATGCTGATGATACAACTTGGCTTACCGAAAGTAAGAGGACTTAAAATACTTATTGATGAAGATCAAAGACCATTACATTCTGTCCCCTGAAAATTAGTATCTATTTGGCTAGGCCATGATCCTCAGAATTATGTAATTGTCCCCCCATTTTATGCTCTGATGTAATTATACTACTGTTTTTAATAAGTGCTGTCACGTCACTGCCAACTCATAGCAACCTGATATAGGGTTTCTGAGGTGATGTAATTATCCTGTTGTTGTGAAGTGCCGTCAGAGTTGGTTCCAACTTGCTGTTGTTTATTGACAGTGAATCATTCCAGACTCACAGCGACCCTGTATAGCATTTCCAAGGAGTGGCTGGTGGGTTTGAACAGTCGGTCTTGCAAGTTAGCAGTCCAGGGCTTAGCATACAGCGCCACACCAGCACTCCTAAATGCTGCAAATCCTTGCTTCCAGGGTGTTAGTGGGAGTTTTGGTGTGGTGCTGCGGGTTAACGTGCTGGACTGCAAAGTTGGCAGTTCAAGCTCACCAGCTGCTCCTCAGAAACGCTATACAGGGTCACTATGGGTTGGAACCAACTTGACAACACTTAACAACAACAACATGTTAGTGAGGCAGAATTAATGTTGTTGTTGTTAAGTACTGTGAGTTGGTTCTGACTCATAGTGACCCTGTATAGGGGTTTCCAAGGAGTAGCTGGTAAGCTTGAACTGCCAACCTTGCAGTTCAATTAACACTGCAATCCAGTACATTAACCAAAATTCTTTACTTAGGAAGGGTACAATCTACAGGAGTAAACTGTATAGTCACTCTCTCTTGAGCTATATAAGAAATTACACTGAGTTCTGATCAGAGTCCTGATCAGCAGTTCAAACCCACCAGCAGCTCCTCAGAAACCCTATACAGTATCTCTCTTGAGTCAAAATCAACTCAACAGCACTTAACAACAACAAAAACAAGAGATTAAACAGGTGAACAGCGACCAGAAGGGTCTAGTACCTTCAAGAAAGGCAAATCAGCAGTGGAATGCATCCTTTAGACCCAGGGTCCCTGTGCTTTGCACTTCCTAGATTTGGAGGAAGGTTGATGCCGAGGCACATGGAAATCGTTAAAGCCACAGACTTTGAAAGGAAACAAGTACTTTTCCCCCAGAGCTAACATAGAGAAAAGCCTGCCTTCCCCTAGAGGTGGTATCCTGAATTTGGACTTGTAGCCACCTAATCTGTGGTATTTCTGTTACTGCAACATTAGATAACTAAGACAAAGTCCTAACCGCCATATCTGTCATCATGACCTTGTTTGGAAATACGGTGCTTGAAAATGCAATCAGTTAAACATGAAATCACACTGCAATAGGGTTCAATAAGACTGGTACAGAGAGATGTGAAGGTATATCTGCATACCAACCAACACCGGGGCTCACACAAATTCTGCTGGTGTAAACAAGAAGGATCTTCGTTTAGAGACTTCAGAGGAAACATAGCCCAGGGATCTTGATGCAGAACCTCTGGATCTGGCCTTACAAGGAAGCCAATTTACGGTATTATGTTAGCGCAGCCCTAGAAAACACATAACGTTTACACACTGAAATTACCACTAAATCTTGCTTACTGCATTATCGTTCATCAGCAGTTAGTACATAATAATCTCAATCTTACTAGGCAATAACCATTATCAGACTGGCTTCACTGGCTCATATACAAGGGCAAGCGACACAGCCCTAAGCCATCTCACACCTGTGCCCAACCAGACTTGATGCCATCAAGGTTTAAGAGAAACCAAGACTGTGAAATTCGGCATTCAGTTTTTAACGGGCAAAACGTCCATTTACCGAGTCCCCATATCTCAAACTGTTTCCCATAGTGACTACCTGTGACTTAACTAAGAAATAAAGGATGATATGTATCCAAGAGTACCAGTCACAGGTTTAAATGGGTTTTATGTGTGCTCTCAGGTTGGTTCCAATGCACATCAACCCTGCAAACGGTTTCTCAGAGCTGCTAGTGAGTATGAACAGCCAACCTTGTGGTTAGCAGTCCAGTGCTTAACTTACAGCACCACACCAGGGTATTTGTTGTTATAAAGTGCCACTGAGTCTATTCTGACTCCCAAAACATGCAGAGTAAGAACAGTAGGGAAGGTAGAGGTGTAAGGCTACTAAACATCAAAGAGAAAATAAAACACCATTCTAATGAATCTTTATTTTAGCAAGGAAAATAATGTCCTTGTTGTTAGCTGTCACATAGTCAATTTCAACTCAAGCAACCCCATACAGAACAAAACAGAACTGTTTACTAGGGTTTTCTATGTCATAACCTTTGCTAGGTTCAAACCACCTACCTTTCAGTTAGCAGTTGAGTATTTTACCACTGTACCATCAAAGGTCCTTTGTTGCTGTTAAATGCCGTCAAGTCGGTTCCAACCCATAGCTACCCTGTATAGGGTTTCCGAGGAGCAGCTGGTAAGCTTAAACCGCCCACCTTGCAGCTCAAGCTGATTCTGTAATCCAGCGTATTAACCCACAGCACCACACTAGGACTCCTTAAGTAACCATTTATCAAGTGCGAGTCCTGGTATGGAGCTGTGGGTTAATGCGCCATACTGCAAAGCCGTTTGAATTGCAAGGTCGGCGGTTCAAACTCACCAGCTGCTCCTTGGAAACCCTATACAGGGTCACTATGGGTCAGAATCGACTCAATAGCACTTAACAACAACAACAAGTCACTAGTCATTATGCAGAAATAGACAGAATTGATTAATATTCACCCATTTCAGGAGGTAAGCTAGCATATGGTCAAGAGCTAATGGCATTAAAGGAAGAAATCCAAACTGTACTGAAGGCATGAGTAAAAACATGGCAACAGGAACTGATAGAACACTAATTGGCATGCTTCAGTAAACTAATACAGCAAGGGCAACTATAACTAATCTATGCCAAGAAATTTGGGGGACATCTGCCTGGCCAGTTTGAAACTACCAGCTGTTCCGCGGGAGAAAGATGAGGCTTTCTGCTCCCGTAAAGATTTACAGCCTCGGAAACTGTACAGGGTAGCTATGAGTCGGAACCGACTCCACGGCACATAACCAGCACCACATTTGTGCCTTTTCCAAAGATAGGTGACTCTACACGAAGCAGAAATTATTGAACAATATTGTAAGTATCACATGCAAGTAAAATTTTGCTGGAGATAATTCAAAAACAATGAACAGTAGCACACTGGCAGCGAGCTGCCGGAAACTCAAACCAGATCCAAAAGAGGGTGTGGAACAGGAATATCACTACTGCTGTCAGATGGCTCTTGGCTGAAAGCAGAGAACACCATAAAGATATTAATCTGTGGTTCACTGACTACGCAAAAAGGCATTTGACACTAGATTGTAACAAACTATGGATAGCATTGTGAAGAACAGGAATTCCAGAATATTACGCAAAAACAGTAAAAAGGCCAAGAAGCAGTCATGCGAACAGGAGAAGGAATGCTGCATGGTTTAAAATCAGGAAAGATGAAAGAAAAAAGGCCCTTATAACTGGACCAATAAATAACATCATGATAAAGAAAAAAAAAATTGAAGTTGTCAAGAGTTTTATTTGACTTGAGTGCACAATGAACGCTCAAGGACTACTGAAAACCTTATTGTTAAGAAATTAAACAACTTATTGCATTGAGCAAACGTGCTGCAAAATACCTCTTTAAAGTGTTCAAGACCAAAGAGGTCATTTTGAGGACTATGATTCATCTGACCCAAGCCATGGTATGTATTTTCAATTGCCTCTGTTAGCGTTTGTTGTTGTTGTTGTTGTTGTCAGGTGCCATCGAGTTGGAACCAACTCATAGAGACCCCATGCACAGCAGAACGAAACAATGTTCGATCCTGGGCCAACCTCACTACCGCTGCCACACTTGAGTCCATCAATGATGCCACCTGGCTGATCCATCTCATTGGGGGTCTTCCTCTTTTTCTCTGACCCTCCACCTTACCCAGCATGACATCCTTCTCCAACGATTGTTTCCTCCGGACAATATGTCCAAAGTAGGAGAGACGAAGCTTAGCCATCCTGGCCTCCAAGGAGCACTCTGGCTGCACTTCTTCCAAAACAGATTTATTGGTTCTTTTGGCAGTCCATGGCACTTTCAGTATTCTCCTCCAACACCACAACTCAAAGGCATCAATTCTTCTACAATCCTCCTTATTCACTGTCCAGCTTTCGCATCCATATGAGGCTACTGAAAACACAATGGCCTGGGTCAAGCGCACCCTAGTCCTCAAGCTGACATCTCTGCTCTTCAACACTTTAAAAAGTTCCTGTGCAGCAGATTTGCCCAGTGCAATACGTCGTCTGATCTCTTGACTGCTACTTCCACGAGTGTTGATAGTTGATCCAAGAAGAATGAAGTCCTTGACAACTTCAATCTTTTCTCCATTGATAAGAATATTGTTTATTGGTCCAGTGGTGAGGATTTTTGTTTTCTTGACATTGAGATGTAATCCATATCGAAGGCTGTGCTCTGTTAGCGTAGTAGTTATGAATTGGGCTGCTAACCTCAGGGTCAGCAGTTCGAAACTACCAGCTGTTCCGCAGGAGAAAGCTGAGGCTTTCTGCTCCCATAAAGGTTTATAGCCTCGTAAACTCTGCACAGGGTCGCTATGAGTGGGAACCGACTCCACGGCACAAAACCAGCACCACATGCATGTGATAGCTGGAAAATAAATAAGGAAGACTGTTGAAAACTGATGCATTTGAATTATGGTGGTGGTGAATAATATTGAAAGTATTATGGACTGCCAGAAGAACAAACAAATCTGTCTTGAAAGAAGTACAGTCAGCATGCGCCTTAGAAAAGAGGAAGGCAAGATGTTACCTCACATAATTGGACATGTCATTATGATGACCTGGAAAAGAACATCATACTTGGTAAAAACAGAGGGTAGAATAAAAAAATTGAAAAAGAGGAAGACATCCAGCATGACAGACTGATAAGAGTGATTTCAACAATGGACTCAAACCTAACAATTGTGAGGTTGGCACGGGACTAAAGAGTGTTTCATTTTCTTGTGCATTGGTTCACTATGAGTCAGAGCCTACTGGATAGTACCTAACAAAAAACAGGATAAGCAACAGACTACTAATCAAGAGATCGGCAGTTCAAACCCACCTGTTACACCTCAGGAATCCTACAGAGGGTCAATATGGATGGGAACTGACTCTACAGTGCTTAACAACTACAAAAACCAGCTTTTATGGTTCCATGGCTTAGAAGGGACTTCTGCTATAAATCCAAGGATGCCGATCTTGACTCTTCCCTTATTACAAACTAACAGAGGTTCATACAAACCAGGTTAGCAAGAGCAAGAGGGGAACTGGTTCAGTGTGAAATGCCAGCAATCCAGAAACGCCAGGCTAATGTCTACTAACAGTAACACACAGACTGCTCCACAAGAAGTGCAGAAAGCAGTCTTTCAAAAGGAAAAACACTGAAAAGTCCACGGGCAAGTGGCAATTAACTTAACAACTTTAAGAGAAACGAATTCTAACCCATTAAGCGGAGAGGAAAGCAGATACACAATGCAGAAATCCAGAAGTCTCAGGAATTAGAACCCCCATTTAACTCTAGAAATAGTGGTAAAGGAGGTGCCAAAAACCAGAGAACGAATCCAAAATCTAAACAACACTTAGACAATGTGACCTCTGTCATATACTACCAGACAGATGTATGTCCCTCTCTTACCACCTGTTATGGATTGAATTTTGTCTTCCATAAAGATATTTTCCACCACTCGTTTGTCAGCTTGTTGTACTGTGGTGGCCGTCACATGGCTGTGATGCTGGAAGATACGCTGTCAGTTTTTACAAGACCAGCAGGGTCACTCATGGCAGACAGGTTTCAAATGAGCTTCCAGACTAAGACAGTCTAAGTAGAGGGAGAGGTGAAATACTTCTGAATATTTAACTATTGAAAACCATATGAAAAGTAGCGGAACACTGTCAAACACCACGAAAATAATGAATATTAAAACATTATGAATAGCACCAGAATATTGCCGGATACAGTGCCAGAAGATGAGCCTCTCAGGTTGGAAGGCACTCAAAATACAACTGGGGAAGAGCTGCCTCCTCAAAGTAGAATTGACTGTGATGAAACAAATGGAGTAAAGCTTTTGGGACCTTCATTTACTGAAAGAGCACAACTAAAATTTAGGAGAAAAAGTTGTAAACATCCATTAATAATCTCAAGATGGAATGTGTGAGGTATAAACCTAGGAAAATGTAAAGTTGTCAAAAATGAAATGAAACTCATAAACACCAATATTCTAGGCGTTAGTGAACTGAAATAGACTGGTATTGGTCATCTTGGATCTGATGTTCATATGTATTACTATGTGGGGAATAACAAATTGAAGAGGAATGGTGCCACAATCATTATCCAAAAGAACATATCACAATCTATCTTAAAGTACAACATCGTCTGTGATGGGACAATCTCTATACATGTACATAGAAGAACAATTAATATGAATATTATTCAAACTTACGCACCAACTACTGAAGACGGTGATGATAAAATTAAGAATTCTACCAAGTTTTTCAGTCTAAAAATTTTGATCAAACAGGCAATCAAAATGTACTGATAGTTAGTTACTGGTGGGTTGGAATGCAAAAGTTGAAAGCAAAGAGAAAGAGTCAATAGTTGGAAAATATGGCCTTAGTGACAGACACGATGCTAGAGATCACATGATAGAATTTTATAACACCAATGACTTCTTCACTGCATTTTTCAACAACGTAATAGACAACTATATACATGGACCTCAACATACGGAACATCCAGAAATCAAATTTATTGTATCTATGGGAAGAGACGAAAGAAAAACTACGTATCTTCAGCCAAAATAAAGTCAGGGCAGACTGTGGAACAGACCATCAATTGCTCATATGGAAGTTGAGACTGAAGATGAAGAAAATTAAAACAAGTCCACAAGAAACAAAATGGCCTTGAACATATCTCACCTGAATTTAAAGATCATCTCAAGTGCAGATTTGATGATCGAAGACTAAAAGAGTTGTGGGATGACATCATGAACATCATACAGGAAGAAAGCAAAAGGTCACTGTGGGGCCAGGGTGGAGGTGCAGTGAAGTTCGCCGTCAGCGATACCACAGAATACCAGGCAAAGCAGATCCAGGGCAGAGCTCCACAGATACAGTAATATTTTAAAGGGTTGAAGGGTTATAGCTAGTGCAACTTGTAGCAAAAGTAAGAAACTTCATACTTTTGAATCTGTGAGGCTCGGGGGACAACTTGGGTGAAACCAAACGGCAAGACCAAGCGGGGGAGCAGACACACCACAATGCCACAGGAACCTCGGAGCAAAGTTAGACAGTACACTTTGTAGGTTTTCATTTGTTCTGATTTTTTTAATCTGCTCATTGCCCCTCCCCTGCACTGTTTGCGCACCTCCATTCTACCGACGGGAGAGGGTGCCTGAGTGAGTGAACACCCCCACCCTCACCACTGGTCGATTCTTCTGCCACACATGTACACAGATACTCTCAGCCCAAGAGCTGGCCCCTGAACTGTTTTTTGTTTTTTGTTTTTAAATACAGGAAAAGTCAGGACAGAGCTGTAGAGAAGGAAAGAGAGTTTAAAAACAGAACAGGCCGAAAATTAAATTAAAGCATGAGGTATAGCCTAACAACTAACAATGGCATCTTGAAATCTCTCAGGCAGCCTTGAAAGCAAGAAGCTGAAGAGAGGACAGTAAACTCATAATCATATTAGGCTACAGATTTGTTTTTTTCCTCTCCTTCCTGTCCCTTTTCTGCGATTATAAACTACAGTATTCAGTCTTTCCTCCTTTTATTGTTGCTGTTGTTTTTTTAGTATTGTTTTGTTCTGTTTTTTGCTGGTGCTCTTTTGCTGTTTTATGCTCCCCCTTTTACCTTTGGAGGACTCTTTGTCTCCCTATATTGCCTAAGAAGAAACAACAACTGCTGCCATATAGTCAAGTCACAACCACACTCTATAAAACACCAAAACACAGGCAAGAATCAATACCAACTGCATATACCAGGGAGGCAGACAACAACTGTGAAAGTTACTCTGAGTTGAGCAGTAAGAAGAGTGAAAAGGGAAGTCCACATCCTGATCACATCTTCCTGGAAGCAATCAGAGAGCATAAAAAATACCAAGTATTAAGGCCACAGATAAACACTAAACATGTCCAAGAAGCAAAAGCAAATGTCCACATCAGCACATGTCCAAAAACAAGATAAAATGTCTGAGACAAATGACCTAGAGGTAGACCTGAACTACATTCTGGAAGGAGGGTAGGCCTTGGAAATGCCTGAGAAAGAATTTTTTTAAAAATTATTAAATGTTTCAAAACACATTTCAAAGAAGTTGAGAAAAATAAGGGAAGAAGTCAGGACAGCGCTATAGCAACAATCAAATAAGATAGATACAGCATTAGAAACAATTCAAAATCTACAGAAAGACATCCAAATGATCAACAATAGAATACCAGAAATAGACAATACTCTGGGAGGGTACAGGAGTAAAACAGAAGAGATGGAAGGCAGAACCAGTGAGGTGGAAGACAAATCTCTCAATACCATGAAGATAGAGGAGCAAACAGAAAAAAGGATAAGGAAATCTGAAGAAGATCTAAGATTCATGTTGGACAACACGAAGAGGAATAACTTAAGAATTATCGGCATTCCAGAACAAGAAGAATCACACAAGTCCACAGAGGCAATACTTGAAGAACTGCTGGAAGAAAATTTCTCTAACATCCTGAAAAGTGAAAAGATAAAACATTCAAGAAGCTCAACGAACCCCAGGAAGGATATACCCCACAAGAAAATCACCGAGACATATCATAATCAAGCTCTCCAAGATCACAGATAAGGAGACACTCCTTAAAGCAGCTAGGGAAAACAGAAGTGTTACATACAAAGGCAAGCAAGTCAGGTTAAGCTCGGATCTTTCAGTAGAAACCATGCAAGCAAGAAGGAAATGGGAAGATTTATATAAAATCCTGAAAGAAAAAAACTCCCAACCAAGAATCCTTTATCCAGCAAAGCTATCAATCAAACATGACGATGTAATCAAAACATTCCAGAATAAACAGAAACTAAGGGATTTTGCCAAAGCCAATCCTGCGCTACAAAACATCCTGAAGGGAGTTCTGTGGACTGAGAACCAACAATAACAGACAACAACCAGAGACTGATATATGTGGCAGCACCTCCCAGAATTAAATTGACAGATGGAAGAGTCAAGAACAGAACAAAACTGTAAGAACAAACTCGAAGAATCTGGGAGGTCAGTCTATGACCAAAACAATTACAATGTAAAAGAAGGTAAACACATAGGAACAGAGATCCAGATGGTAAGAAGGTCAGGTATATTACAGAATAAAATAGACTGCACTAAATGGAGAGAAAAGTTAATGGACTATAAGGCAGCCTCAAAGAAAATGAACACTTCACAAAATACCAAGAAAGTAAAAATCCCAAGAAGAACATGGAAACATTAAAACTATTAGGAAACTCACCAGAAAGAACCCAAAAAGCATGAACTCAACAAAGGAAAACAAACAGAACAAAGAAAGCAGCAACACCACAAAAAACAAACATAATGGCAACAATGAATCTATACCTATCGATAATTACATTGAATGTAAATGGATAAAATGCACCTGTTAAGAGACTGAGAGTGGCAGAATGGATAAGAAACCAAGATCCTTCAATATGCTGTCTGCAAGAGACACAGCTCACACACAGAGACAAAAACAGATTAAAAGTCAAGGGATGGGAAAAATATATATACCAAGCTAACTGCAATAAAACAACGAACAGGAGTGGAAGTACTTAACTCTGATAAAATGAGCTTTAAGGTAAAAATCAGCATAACAGATAAAAATGGACATTATCTCATGACTAAAGGGGCAATTGAACAAAATGACATAACCATAATAAATATCTAATGCTCCCAATGAAAGAGCTCCAAAATATATAAAGCTAACTCTAATAGATTTGAAGAAAGAAATAGATGAATCTACAATAATAGTGGGTATTTTAATACACAACTTTCAAACAATGGATAGAACAACCAAAAAGAAATTTGACAAAGACACAGAAGAACTAAACAACACAATCAGCCAACTGGACCTCATAGATGTGTACAGAGCATTCAACCCAACTACAGCACAATACA
>NW_006408835.1:2838778-2840670 GCF_000296735.1 Chrysochloris asiatica
AAGAGCATATATACAAAACCAACAGCCTACATTACTCTCAATTGAGAGAAACTGAAAGCCTTCCCTCTGCGAACAGGAACAAGACAAGAATGCCCTTTGTCACCACTCCTATTCAATATCGTGCTGGAAGTCTTAGAAAGAGCTATACGGCAAGACAGGGAAATTAAAGGCATCCAAATTGGCAAAGAGGAAGTTAAATTCTCTCTATTTGGAGACGATATGATCCTATACATAGAAAACCCCAAAGACTCAGTAAAAAAAAGCAACTAGGCAACATAAGAAGATTCTGCAAAGTGGCAGGATATAAGATCAACATACAAAAATCAGTTGGATTTCTCTATACCAAAAACCGGCAGCACTGAAAAGGGCATTAGGAAAGCAATACCATTTACAATAGCCACCCAAAGAATGAAATATCTAGGAATCAATGTAACCAGAGAAACAAAGGACTTATACAAAGAAAACTACAGAACACCAAAGGAGACTTTAAAAAATGGAAGAGTGTACCATGCTCCTGGATAGGAAGACTTAACATTGTGGAAATGTCAATACTGCCCAAAGCAATTTACACATATAATGCAATCCCAATCCAGATTCCAACAACATTCTTCAAAGAAATGGAAAAAACAATTACAAACTTTATATGGAAAAGAAAGAGATCCAGGATAAGCAAAGCACTGCTTAAGAAGAAGAATAAGGTTGGAGGCCTCTCACTCCTCGACTTCAAAATTTACTACACATCTACAGTGGTCAAAACAGCTTGGTACTAGTACAATGAAAGATACATAGATAAATGGAACAGAATTGAGAATCCAGAAATTAACCCATCTACATACAGCCAACTGATTTTTGACAAAATACCTAAATAATTCTCATGGGAAGGTGACAGTCTCTTCAACTGATGGTGCTGGCAGAACTGGAAAGCGATATGCAAAAGATTGAAATAAGACCTTCACCTCACACCTTATAAAAAAAAACACAATTCAACATGGATTAAGGACCTAAATGTGAATCCCAGAATTATGAAGGCCATCAATGAAAAAATAGAGACAATTATGAGGGCACTAATTCAGGGACTACACAAACTACAAAACATTTTGCAAACTACACCAACAACGGTAGCCAAAATAGATGAATAGGACATACTAAAAATTAAAAACTTATGTGCATCAAAAGACTTCACCAGAAGAGTAAAAACGGAACCCACAGATTGGGAAAAAAAGCTTTTGCAATGACACATCAGACAAGGGACTAATTTTTAAATATATAGGAAACTACAACACTTCTACAAAACAAAAAACAAAAAAAAACAGCCCAATTAAAAAATGGGAGCAGGACATGAACAGACACTTCACTAAGGAGATCCAGGCAGCCAACAAACATATGAAGAAATGTTCATGATCACTAGCCCTTGTTAAGTGCAGTCAAGTCGGTTCCGACCCATAGCAACTCTGAACAGGGTTTCCAAGCTGTAAATCTTTATGGGATCAGAAAGCCTCATCTTTCTCCCACAGAGCAGCTTGTAGTTTCAAACTGCTGACCTTGCAGTCCACAGCACAATTTGTAACCACTATGCTACCAGAGCTCTTCACTAGCCATTAGAGAGATGCAAATCAAAACAACAATGAGATATCGTCTCAAACCAGCAATATCAGCAGAGATCAAAAAAGTAGTACTAGGACAATAAATGCTGGTGGGGATGTGGAGAGACTGGGACCTTCCTGTATCGCTGGTGGGATTGCAAAATGGTCCAACTTCTCTGGAAAGCAATATGGTGCTTCCTCAGAAGGCTGGAAACAGAAATATCTAATGATCCAGCAATTCCTCTACTTGGCATTTACCCACAAGAAATACAAGCCATAACACAAGTAGATATATGCACACCAATGTTC
>NW_006408835.1:2840770-2863070 GCF_000296735.1 Chrysochloris asiatica
AGCAGCACTATTTACAATAGCAAAAAGATGGAGACAGCCTAAGTGCCCATCAACTGAAGAATGGATAAACAAACTGTGGTACATACACATAACGGACAATTATGCTACTTTGAGGAATAACAAGGAAGCTGCAAGCCACCGCATAACATGGATGAAACTTGAGGATATATGTTGAGTGAAATTGTTGTTGTTGTTGTTAAGTGCCATCGAGTCGGGTCAGTCAGTCACAAAAGGAGAAATACTGCATAGGACCACTATAGTAAAAGACTAAGAAAAAGAACCCATACTAAAGGTGGCGGGGAGTTTCTTTGCTGGTTACCAGGATGTGGGGGGATGGAGTGAGGGGGGGGAGGAAGGGAAAGGTGGAGCACAGGGTAGGGAATATACATAGGATAGTTTGGGTGCTAGGGAGTGGGGCAATATACAAGAAGAGGGAGGGGAATGGAAGAACAATTAGGCAGGTTTGCATGGCCTAGTGGGACAGAGGTAAATAATGATGTATGCACAACCTTGGAACAACAAGGCTCTGGGATACAGGGATTGAGACATGGTTAGAATGGCGAAAAGGGTGGAAATAATGTTAAGATGCTTGGCTGTCTTTTGAATCTTGGTTTTCCTGGCATACCATTATAAAATAAGACACTTGAGGGGGAGAAGAAAGGAATAGCCAGAAATAACACGATAGAAAGCTTGTAAGTCCATCTTCTGACTATAACTGATTGGAATACCTAAAACGGGGCTACAACGTACCCAGTGAAAGAGGCTTCCTGCGGAACCTCTGCATTACATAAGACCATCGGTGGAAGCCTGAACCACATCCAGATCTTCAGAGGAAGGAAATTTCCACTTGAAAGGACAAGCAGATCAGCCCGGAGTGGCTAGAAGAACAGAAGATTCGATGACGTGGAGAGATGGAGTGGCTGCGGTCTTCAGACACAGAGAGGGAGAAGGGCTGTGTGCTGACAACTGGGAGGACAGGCTTGCAGAGTATACTCTATGGTTGGTTGACGATGCATGGAAGGGATTGTAATCATGGCAAAGAAACGATATATACGATAGGATGACTGTAAAACTATCTCCCATGTAAACTATCACATAATTCACAATAAACATTAAAAAAAAAAAGGCACTGTAATGACAAGATGGAAAAAAACAAAATGGATGTCTGAAGAGATTCTGAAAACCGCTCTCCAGCATAGAGATGCTAAAGCAAATGGAAGCAATGAGAAGATTCACCAGCGAAACAGGAAATTTCATAGGGCAATTCAAGATGACAAAGTGAAGGATTATAATGAAATGTGCAGACCTGGCATTAGAAAACCGAAGTCGATGAAAAGGCTCAGCATTTCTCAAGCTGAAAGAACTGAGAAATAACTGCAAACCTCAACTTGCAGTATGCTGAAGAACTTTATGAGCAAAATATTGAAGGATGTGGAAAGGTGGAATACAGTCACTGTGCCACAAAAAAAGCCAATGTTCAACCATTTCAAGAGGTAGCATATGTTCAAGAGTCAACGGTGCTTATGGAAGACGTCCAAGGTGTACTGAGGCACTGACAAAGAACAAGTCTCCAGGAATTGATGGAATACAAATTGAAATCTTTCAACAAACTGCTCCAGCACTCACCCATCTATGCCAAGAAATCTGGGAGACAGCTACATGACTGACCAATTGGAAGCGATTCATGTGTGTGTCCATTTCAAAGAGGGGTGAACCAAAGCAATGAGGAAATCATCGGGAAACATCATTGATATCATATGCAAGTAAAATTCTGCTAAAGGTATTTCAAAAACAGCTGCAGCAGTACATTGACAGTATTCAAGCCAGAGGGTCAAGCTTAATTCAGATGAGGATGTGGAACAAGGGATATCACCGCTAACATCAGACAGATCTTGGCTAAAAGTAGGGAATACCAGAAAGATGTTTGCCTGTGCTTTGTTGACTATGTAAAGGCTTTCTACTGTGAAGATCATGACAAGCTATGGACAACATTTTGGAGAATGAGTATTCCAAACCACTTCATTGTGCTCATGAGGAACTTGTATACAGACCAAAAGGCAGTCATGGGAACAGAACTTGGGGACAGTGAGTGGTTTAAAATCAGAAAGGTATGTACCTGGGTTGTATTATTTCACCACACTTATTCAATCTGTATACTGAATAGATAATTCACGAAGTTGGAGTATATGAAGAAGAACCTAACATCAGGATTGGAGAAAAATTCATTAACAATCTGATATATGCAGATGATACAACAACCTTGCTTACTGAAAGCAAAGAAGACTTAAAATACTTACTGATGAAAATGAAAGATCATAGCCTTCTGTATGGCAGTTCAATGTAAAGGAAACAAAAATCCTCACTACTGGATCAATAAATAGCATCATAAATGGAGAAAAGATTGAGGTGGTCAAAGACTTCATTTTGTTTGGATCCACTATCAACACTAATGTCAAAAGAAATAATGCATTAGGCAAATGAGCTTCATGAGACCTCGTCAAAGTGTTCAACAACAAAGATGTCAATTTGAGGACTAAGGTTTAACTGACCCAAGCCATGGTATTTTCTCAACAGACTCATAAGCATGTAAAAGTTGAACAATGAATACGAAAGGCCATAGAAGAATTGATGCACTTGAGTTATAGTGTAGGAGAAGAATATTAAAAATACCATGGACTGCCAGAAGAACAAACAAATCTGTGCTGGAAGTAGTACTGCCAGAATTTTTCTTAGAAGCCAGGATGGCAAGACTTCATCTCTCATACTTTCAACATCAGGAGGGATCAGTACATCATGCTTCGTAAAGTAGAGGGTCAGCGAAAAAGAGAAAGACCCCCAATGATGGATTGGCACAGTGGCAGCAGCAATGGGATCAAGTGTAACAATAATGTGAGGGTGACGCAAGATCCAGCAGTGTTTCATTCTGTTGTGCGTAAAGT
Source organism: Chrysochloris asiatica (assembly GCF_000296735.1). Lineage (NCBI taxonomy): Eukaryota > Metazoa > Chordata > Mammalia > Afrosoricida > Chrysochloridae > Chrysochloris > Chrysochloris asiatica. Next base: position 2,843,710 of record NW_006408835.1, read on the forward strand.
CTCTATGAGTCAGAACCAACCAGACAGCACCGAACAACAACAAAAGGTATCTGAAATTTCCAATACCCTTAACCAAGCGGGTCTGGTGGTACAGATGGTTAAACACTGGGTTGCCAATGAAAAGATAGACAGTTTGAACCTGCCACCCCACCTGATGCTACGTGGGAGAAAGAGGTGGCAGACTGCTTCCATAAATATTTACAGCCTTGGGAGCAGTATGGGGCAACTGTACTCTGTCCTCTATGGTCACTGAGAGTTGAAGTGGCTGTGGATTCTGGAGACATGGTTGTGTGGTGAGTAAGCTCTCACTGAACTCACTGAACGATCGTTTGCTGCTCTGAGGGAGAAAGCTGTGGCAGTCTGCTTCTGCGTGGTTACAGCTTTGAACACTCCACAGGCCAGTTCTACTTGTCTTACAGGGTTGCTACGACAAGGAATCGATTCCATGGTAATGGGTTCAGGGGTTGTTTTGTTTGGCTTTACCTACAAATATGACCTGATCTAGAAATAGAGTCTTTGAAGACGTTATAAGTTAACATGACATCATATTAGGATAGGGTGGGTACTTATCTCATCTTAGTAGTAGTAACACAGAAGAGAAACGATACACAAAGACGAAAAATGGTCATGTGACAATCAAATTGCACTGCAAAGACAAGCCAATGGATTCCTGGGGCTACCAGAAGCTGAGAGAAAAAGCAGAACTCCTCTTAGAAACTTCAGAAACAGCAACACCCTAAATTTAGTATTGGCCACCTCAATGTATAGTCTCCAGGACTGTAAGACAATTAATTTTTGTTGCTTAAAGCCACCTCCACTTGTACTACTTTGTTGTGGCAACTGTAGGACATTCACAAACCACTGAAGTCGAGTTTCTCTTCTGGAAACAGTCAACAAGTGAGGATGCTGCGTCAGGGTTCACCAGGCAAAGGAAAGCCTTTGGTACCACACTAGAAGTGGGCAGATCGAGTCGAGTGCAAGCTGATGTACAAAGGCTGGCTTCTGCCGCAGCCCCTAGAGCCAGCCCAGAGGAGACTGAGAGTCCTCCTCAGCGCATCTGGCAGCATGAGAGCCAACACCCAAACATCAGGAAAACCAGAAGTTCACACACTGAAGGCCAGTCAATGCCCCACCCATACACATATGGCTTCCAATGATGTACTTCTACATGGGGCATACAAGCAGACTACCAGACATCAACACAAAACCACTGTGTGAAAGGCAGACACCAAATGGATAGTACCTGGCACCCTTCAGAGGCTGTCAGCCTCAATAATCATGAGACCCCTGTGCAGTGCAGAACCACCTCAGTGTGAGTTCCACCAGCTTCCCACAGGCCCCCGATAGCCTCTCCCATGCCTGTTGCACAACCTGCCATTTCTGCACAACAGGGCTGCGTGACTGCAGGGGAACCACTAGGTGTCTGTGCACAGCAGAAACCATGTATCTGCAATTGAGAAGCCAGCTGCATTAAGACATTTGAGAGGCAAACCCCAGACCAATGGAAAACAGAGGTTTGAGGATACATTTCCCCATCCGAAACCCTGGCAATCCTGAGATACAGAGGAGTTCCCAACACAAGTCAGTCCAAACACAGAAGCAAGGAGGTGCACTAGGCTCCGCATGGTGAGTGACTAGTATAGCTACCTCAGTTGGCTCCTCTCCTTCCCTGCACCCCCCTTCCTTTTTCCCTCACTCCAACACCCTAGGCTTGAACTCCCTAAGAGAAGCAATTAAGTATCTGCCAATGGCAAACCAAAGAAACAAACTGGAGTGGGGGGGTGGAGGAGAAGTGGGAAGGAACCGGTATTAGAAACATGTGGTTTGTTTGCTCTTGGGTACTAACTAAAAGGTAGGAACTGGGGGAGGGGGGAGTCCTGAAGGTCTGTCCGGTAAAGGGTCCAGCCAAGAATACCCTATGGTACTTAGTTCAACTTTGGTACCCATGGGGTCGCAATGAGGTAGAAGTGACTTGTTGACCATGGGTACAGTTGTTTGGGGTTTCTGGAGAATGGTGGCTATGAGGAAAAAGGCTAATAGCATCAGAGATAAAAGAAGACAGTGTATCTATGAAACAAGACTATAATGCCATTTATAAAGAAAACGGTATCAGAAAATAACAAGGTCACTGAAATTTAAAGCTGGTACCAGAAAGTTTAAATCCAATAAAAAAGCAAAGGGGAAAGATGAAGATGCATTCCAAAATCCAGAGCAAGGCAATAGGTATAAAACAGGAGGCAAAGGGTATTAGAGAATCAATCTTGAAGACTAACAACTGACTCACAGCCATTCTAGAAAGAGAAAACAAGAAAATAAAAAGAAATCAGAGACACCAGCAATCTCCAAAATTCTGAGGGAAAATTGTCTCCAACTTAAAAAGCTAAACTTTTAAGTATGAGGGAAGAACGAGGACATTTTTAGACATGCAAAGCCTCAAAAAGTACAGCCCATGTAACTTTTTTCTGGAAACTATTGTAGAATTTTTCCATCAAAATTTGAGGCTAGGCCAAGAAAGAAGAAATCATAAGATCCAAGAAAAAGGCAAAAATGCTCTCCCTGGACCACGGTGAGGGAGATTCCAGGATGTCTGCGCCATAAACTTCCAGAGCAACTAGGTTGGATCTGGGCCGGAGGCACATGAAAGATTTCTACAAAAAGATGAAACTAGCAGAAAACCTAGTGTTTTAAAGGAGATTTCTACAACTGTCTACATTTGGGGCAAGGGACTGGTGGAGAGTGATAGGTAGGTACATAGACAACTAAGCAAATATAAAGCCAATTCCAGGAGAAAACGAAAGATTATAGGCTACAGAAAAGTCTGACATGGGTCAGCAATGAACAGCGTTTAGCAAACTGTCACATGATGTCAGCACTGGACTCGTCAATTTTACAAGAGGAGGATGAGGAGACAGGATAACTCAATATAGGCATATCTCAGAGATACTGTAGATTCATCCTTGTTGTTGTTGTTAAGTGCTGTGGAGTCGGTTCCGACTCATAGTGACCCTGTACAGGATTTCCGAGGCTGTAAACCCTTACGGGAGCAGAAAGCCTCATCTTTCTCCTGCGGAACAACAGGTAGTTTTGAACTGCTGACCTTGCGGTCTGAAGCCCGATTCATAACCACTATGCTACCAGAGCTCCTAGATTCATCCTAGATCATCTCAATAAAGCAAGGATCACAATCAGCAAGTCATACAATTCTTTTTATTTCCTAGTACACACAATAGTCATGGAAGCTCTGGCAGCATAGTGGTTAAGAATTGGGCTGTTAACCTCAGGGTCAGCAATTCGAAACTACAAGTTCTTGTGTGGGAGAAAAATGAGGCTTTCTGCTCCCATAAAGATTTACAGCCTCGGAAACACTGTACAGGGTCTCTATGAGTCGGAACCGACTCCATGGCACATAACAACAACAACATAAAAGTCATATTTACACTGTATTGTAACCTATTAAGTGTGCAATGTTGTTGGTATTGGTAAAGTGCCATTGAGTCAGTTTCGACTCATAGCAACACTGTATAACGTTTCCAAGGAGCAGCTGGTGGGTTTCAACTGCCGGACCTCGGGGTTTGCAGTCCAGTGCTGATCCTATAACACCACACCAGGAGTCCAAGTGTGCAGCAGCACTGTGAAAAACCTTAACACATAGTGAGAGTTTCTATAAAGGGACGAAGACATGAGGTGTGCACATGCTGTTTGTTGGTAAAATGGCTCTGGTAAGACTTTCCTAGCACACAGTTGCCACAAACCTTCGATTTATTTTGAAAAAAAAAAAAAAAAACAACGCAGATCTGAGAAACACAATAAAATGAGATGTCTATATAGAATAGAGATGGTACAGGAAAGAATAGTAAGAAAACTGCGGTATCTTGGTGGTTCAAGTTGGGGGCAAAGGGAGGCAGGTTGCAAGGAACTGTAGCAAATTATTTAGAAACGTGTTTAGAAATATGGAGATTTAAAAATTGAGAGACAAACAGAGGGGAAATATGGTAAAATTCCACACCTCGGGTGTAGCTGCTAAGTGCCAGAAAGAAGGTTCTGACTCATAGCAACAAGTATAGGGCTTCCAAGTCCAGCTGGTGACCGCGAGCTTCTGACCTCGCCGTTAGCAGTCCAGTCCTGGTTACTTCTGAGAAAGGAAACATTGAAGGCATTTTTCTTAACACTCTTATAAAAATTATTTTACTCACTGTAGGAATTTATAGGGAGTCCTGGTGTGGCGCTGTGGGTTAATATGCTGGACTGCAAAGTCGGTTTGAACTGCCAGGTTGGCGGTTCAAGCTCACCAGCCATTCCTTGGAAATTCTATACAGGATGGCTATGAACCGGAATCACCTTGAGGGCACTTAACAACAACAACTGGCAGTTATATAGCTTTGATGACATTTTTTTGTTTTTTTAAGACAGTCTTAGGAAGTGAGGGAACTTTCTAGAAAGTCATGAAACCTCTCATACAGAGCACATTTGTATGGCAGAAGCAGGACAGTGAGAGGACAAGTCCCTGCTGGGGAATGCTGCATGAACGCCATGGTATCAGGCAAGAACACAAGTGCCAGGCCCAGGCGCCTGGCTTGAAACCCGGCAATGATTCGGAGAAGTACAGTGGCACTCACCCCCCATGGAACACCGCCTGCTGATGGTCCTCAGAGCCACTCTGAAAGCGTGGTCTGCCTGCCCACGACTGGCAATCCAGGGTGCTCTCAATCCCAGCTGAGAGAAATGCTCCTAGATGTCTAGACACGAATTCCAGGTGTCTAGACTTGTCCTGAAGACAAATACCACCAGGCCTGCAAACCAGGACACCGGCGATCTCTCCAGACACCCAACGCTGCAGCCTTTCTGATTCTACACAGCTCAAAGGTCTTTGCATGTCCTACCCATGGTCCCAAGGAACCAATTTTGATGCTTGCTATTCACCATCTTCTGGTTCATGTGATTTACAACCAAGTAAAGTAAAGTCTGCATTCCTCCATTTATCTTTACTCTTGAATTATACCTGTAAGGAGTTCAAATCATTACCTTCAATATAGGAACTAAAAGGACTCTTGCTAACATCGTCAACATTCACAGACTAAGGTAGAGTCAACAAAGCTTTTATACAACAAATAATTGCAACGCGTCAGGGGACAAAACCGTGCAAGGTAAAGTCCCCTTGCTAACGGGCCTTACAGCTTAGGTAGACCTGAACGCCCAATCTTTCGGTCAGCGGTTATGTAGGATAGCCATTTGCACCACCTGGGGACTTCACTCCAACAGTGGATATTAAGAAACAGAAAGTTCACTCTGTTCTAAGAGGCAATCCAAATAATAATCAAGTTAAGAATCTAGGCAGTCATGGGAAATCTTCAAAAAGAAAAAAAAGTAAATTCGATTACTGAAAAATATACTCTCGTTTTCCAGTGATCATACAATCGGGTATCCATCCCAGTTGTTCTAGACACACCCAAAAAAATCCACTGCCATCCAACTGATTCTAAATCTTAAGGTTGTTTTTTTGTTTTTTTAACTTTTGTTGTGAATTGAGTGAAGGTTTACTCATGTAAAGATCATGTTTTATAGTCAACAAATCACACACATTGTTTCATCTCAATTTTTGCCATCCCCTCCCTGTAACAACAGTCATTCCAATTCCTCCCTGTGGTTCCTACTTCCATTCTACCCACCTTCCCATCCCTTCTCAATTGGTCCTTAGGTAAATGTTGTCCTTTGGATCTTATGTGATTGTTGTCCCCCCTCCCCCACATAACTATCTACCACGTGGCTGAACTCACTCACGAGGGTGAGTTCCATTCCCGACCTCAAGGCCGAGGCTGTAGATCTCTTTGGGAGCAGAAAGCTTCATCTCTCACCCGCACAATGGCTGCTGGGATTGAACTGCCAACCTTCTGGTTAGCAGACCAGCACTTACTCTTCAGTGTCACCCATGTTCCTTATTCATTCTAGTCAAGGATCCTAAATTAAGGCTTTGTCTTTGGGGACAGAGAAATTATTTCTACTTCAACATCCCACCCTTTCACAAAAGACTAAAATAGACTTTCACAAACAGATTTCTCACTCTCCAACTCATCTCTTCCACAGTTGTAGGGAAAGAAAGTAATTCCCTTACTATCAGTTGTTGTTGTTAAGTGCCAGGGAGTCGGTTCCGACTCACAACGACCCCGTACAGGGTTTCCGAGGCTGTAAATCTTTATGGGAGCAGAAAGCCTCATCTTTCTCCCGTGAAACAGCTGGTAGTTTCAAACTGCTGACCTTGCGGTTCACAGACCGATTCGTAACCACTACGCTACCAGAGCTGTTAGGTGCCATCAAGTCAGTACCGACCCATAGCAATCTTATGCACAACAGAATAAACACTGCCGGATCCTGGGCCAACCTCACTACTGTTGCCACGCTTGAGTCCATCGATGCTGCCACTTGGCCAATCCATCTCATTGGGGTCTTCCTCTTTTTCTCTGACCCTCCATCTTACCAAACATGGTATCCTTCTCCAGCGACTGGTCCCTCCTGACAACACGTCTGAAGTATGAGAGGCGAAGTTTGGCCTTCATGGCCTCCAAGGAGCACTCTGGCTGCACTTCTTCCAACACGGGTCTGTTGGTTCTTTTGGCAGCCCACAGCACTTTCAATATTCTCCTCCAACACCATAATTCAAAGGCATCAATTCTTCTACGGTCTTCCTTATTCACTGTCCAGCTTTCACATGCATATGAGATTATTAAAATACCATGGTTTGGGTCAAGCGCACCTTGGTCTTCAAGCTGACATCTTTGCTCTTCAACACTTTAAAAAGGTCTTGTGCAGCAGGATAGCCCACAAAAGCAGCAAAGTCAGAACCACTCATTGCCACATCCAAGATTTATTTTTGGTAATCCTGGGAAATAGCTTATTTTGTTGCCATCTCAAAGGACACAAATACCAGTTTTCAAGCTAGCTATTCCAATATTAAAGAGCCTTCACTCTTTCCACTAGCTGGCAGTTTTAAGCATCACCTGCTTTCTTGTCCCTAGAGTTAACATTAACAGGCCCTGTGATCACCAGGTGCATGTACAAAAGCCTCTGGAAGATAAACCTGCAGAAAAGCTCACTTCCTAGCGATCAATTCACACGTGCTACTCAAGGTCAGAGGTTAAAAAGCCCTCCTTGGGAAAAGGAGAGGGAACAGATACAGCTCCCAAAATATGTGCAGCTTAAATACTAACGTATTAAATATCAGTCCATTAGTGAATGGATGAGATCAGCTAAGTACCTATTAACATGCAGATGTTGCAGGTAGCACTCCAGAACCCCAAAGTGCATCTATTTCCCAAGCCTGCTTACCAAGTAATTGAGCATCGGCCACAAACTTGATAGTCTCAGTTTCTTCCATAAACTCCCAGACATCTAAGTAAAGCAAATATTTGTTGTTAAGTGCCATCAAGTCGGTTCCAACTCACAGAGACCCTGAATAGGGTTTCCAAGAGGTGGCTGGTAAGCTTGAACCGCCAGCCTTGAGGTTCAAACCAACCTTGAAGTCCAACGAATTAACCCACAGTGCCATACAGGACTAAAGCAAATATAAATTTAAAGAAAAAAAACAAAAACCTACGTTTGCTAAAATCTTTATTTAAATTTTGCACATATGACTGACTATTTAAATGAAAGATAGGCAAGTATTTTCATCTGACAACACTTAAACCACACTGGGATTCCCCAGCAAATGTGCAATGCACAGGCTTCCACCCCATGGAGAGTCAGCTGGCAGAGTTGCAACAGGAACATCAAAACTAGAACTGATCAAACGGATTCCAATAGCCACCTTGTTAGAAAGAGCAAAACTGATGACAGAAGCCGACTGCCTCATCTTTTTCCTTCAGATCAGCTTATGGGTTCAAAGCACAGGCCTTTCAGCTCGGTCAAGCACTAAACCTTGCTGTTGTTGTTAAGTGCCACTGAGTCGGTTCCGACCCATAGCGACCCTGTATAGGGTTTCCGAGGAGTGGATGGTAAGCTTGAACCACCGACCTTGCAGTTCAAATGGCTTTGCAGTCTGGCGCATTAACCCACAGCACCAATTGGTTCTGATTAATAGTGATTCCGTATAGGTTTTCCAAGGCTCTTTAAACCTTTGTAGGTGCAGAAAGCCTCATCTTTCTACCACAAAATGACAGGCAGGCTCAAACCGCTGACCTTCTGGTTCTCAGTCCAGTGCTTACCATAGGGAGCCACCCAACTAAAATACATTTCACCATTTTGTAGGCCGCAGTTCAGAGCTGCACAGAATTCCAAGGAAACAAGTTTCTTAAATCATACTACCTTTAAACAACGAGATATCATCTCACACCAGCATTATTAGCGAAGCTCAAAACCAAAGAAAACAACAAATGCTGGAGTTTGGATAGACTGGGACCCTTCCTACATTACCAGTGGGACTGTAAAATGATCCAACCACTGTGGACAATGGTATGGCGCTTCCTTAGAAAGCTGGAAATAGAAATACCTTATGATCCAGCAATCCCTCTACTTGGTATATATCCACAAGAAATGCACGTCAGGACACAATGATATTCAACCCAACATTATTCAAAATAGCAAAAAGATGGAGACAGCCTAAGTGCCCATCAATGGAAGAATGGATAAATAAACTTTCGTACATACACACAATGAAATACTATATAACCTAGACACAATGGAATACTGTGCAGCCTTGAAGCATATAGATGAATTTGTAAAATACTTCATACCATGGATGAACCTTGAGGACATAATGCTGAGTGAAATCAGCCAGGCAAAAACAGACAAATATTGCATAAGACCATATTGTAAAAGCTTAAGAAAAGGTTTCCATAATGGAAGAAACATTCTTTGATAGTCACCAGGAGTGGGAGGGTTGTTGTTGTTGTGAAGTGCCATCGAGTCAGTTCCGACCCATAGCGACCCTGTATAGGGTTTCCAAGGAGCAGCTGGTGAGCCTAAGGGAGGGGAGAGTAATTCACTGGTTACAGGATAGACACATGTTGTTAGCTCAGGTTACAGAGAGGGCAATACACAAGGAGGGGAGAGCAATATACAAGAAGAGGGAGGTGGCATATGAACAATGAAGATAGGAGAAGACTAAGAGAAGTATGCCTGGGCTACATGGGATAGAGGCAAATAGTCATTTATACACATCTTGGAACAGTGTTCTGAGGGTAGATACAGGGAGTGGGACATAGGCTGAATGAGTAAAAGGGGGGTAAAAATGTTTATGTGTTTGACTGTCTTGTGGATATTAGTTTCCTTGCCTTCTATAGTAAAATAGACATTTTTGTGTGACAGAAATGAATACTGGGGATTATAATTACAGGAACTTTGTAAACCTGCCTTCAGCCTAAGCCTGAGTGGATTTGCTAAAAGGGGAGTTAGAAATTGCCTGGAAACAAATAGGATTTTTGCTTTAAGCCTGTGTAGAATATGGGGCCTTAGATGGAATCCTGAGCCCCAACCAGAGCCTTCCGAGTTAGGACATTGCTACTTGGAAAGGCATGCAGGCCAGCCTACAACTGCTGGGAGAACAAAAGATTCTTACTGAAAGAAAGACATAAAATAAAGGCGTGCAGTGGCTGGCTTACATGCTTTCATGAATGTGCTTACTTTCAGAATGAGGGAGTAAGGTAGACTCCCCACTTAACAGTTTTTCTCTTTTCCAGAAAGGGGGTGGGAGATTATGGTGATAGGATTTTATAATTCCATTGTGAGTAATTGTTAGCAGGATTGTGGCTGTCACAACTGTCATTGTAGAAGATGTGTAACTAACAGGGAGGAGTTGTTCATCTTTCATTTCAGAAAGATCCCAAGACCATCAAGAAGGAAGAGCATGAGTGGAGCATGAGATCCTACCTAGAAAAGTGATGACAGCAGAGGTGGTGACATGGAGAGATAGAGCAGCTTTGGGCTCTAGGCCCATGGGCTGAGTAAGTCTGGGTACCTGTGGGATACTAAGTAACCATGACACAGACTTGCAGAATGTGCCCTTTGGACATTTGTTGTTGCTGCTGTAAAGTGCTGTCAAGTTTGTTCCGACCCATAGCGACCCTGTATAGGGTTTCCATGGAGCAACTAGTGAGCTTGAACTGCTGACCTTGCGGTTCAAACCAACTTTGCAGTCCAGCACATTAACCCACAGCGCCATACCAGGACTCTGAGTTTATATTTTTTTGTTTTTTATGTGTACATCAAATACTTTTGCTTTGTTCATTTATGAAATATAAGATGTAAATGGAGAGCCACAGGGAGGACATAGGATAACTGTTGTCAAAGGGAGGGGATTGTAATCATTGAGATGAAATAAAGTGTATAGTTTGTTGAATGTAAAGCTGATGATCTTGTCTGTAACCCTTCACTCAATTCACAATAAAAAGTTTAAAAATAATTGTACCACCTTTAAAGTATTAGGTTTTATCAGATAAACAAACTAAGAATTTTTACAGCAGTCTGATGAAGCTGAAGGCACAATAGATGCCTTTGTTCAAGTCAGAATATAGTTTCTATACATTGCAAAGTCTCAGACCCAGTCAAATCATCAACATAAAAAGTTCTAAGTTTACTGCTGATTTCTCCCAATAGAAACAGAGCTGGTCACTGTACACAGGGACACAGAGCTGGTCACTGCAGCTGAGCCTGGGCTGCCCTGGATTTGAAGCCTGATGACCCCCATCCAATCACAAACCTCTAGCCAAATAACTGGCATGAATCTGCCTAGCTCCAGGTTTCATTGTCCAACAGTACCACAAAAGCAATGCAGCAAACCACCAGTAATACTCATGGAAAAAAGTTCACCACTCAGCATTTTGTCCATTGTGCCTGGAATGGGACCCAACTCAATAGCAACTAATAACTTTTAAGTACAAAATGTCAATGAACTAAAGGAAAATATTAACAACAAAGCAATATGGCAGGAATCCTGAATGCTCCGGGAGATGGATTCAAGGAGGGTTACAACTCCTCCCAATTCTCCATGTGATTGGCAGGTACCTGCTATGCCCTTTCAGGGTGGATGATTTTATGCAGAAGCACAAAACACACAGGACTAAAAAGAATCCATGGCTTAGGCTCTGGGGGCAGCTCTACCATTTGCTGGCCAAGTGACCTTGGGCATGCCAACTAACTTTCTGAGCCTTGGTTTCCATATCTGTAAAATGGGAATCAAGAGGCTGTGGAGGGATTAAAGGCAGCAAGACTTTCGAAACCAAAAAGCCCACTGTCATCAAGTCAATTCTGACTCATACTGACTCTACATGAGAGAGTCAAATATTTCCAGAAGCAGACTCACATCTTTCTCCCACAGAGCAACTGGTGGATTCGAACCACCAATATTTTGGTTAGCAGCGGAGCGCTTCCCCATCAAGGTTTTTGAACGAGTCTTGTAAACCGTGAAAAGCTACAGCAGTAGCAGTCGCCACAGTTCAGTTACACAAGCAATGCTGCAGGGTGTGTAACTTGGTCTGTCCTTAAATCCCCTCCATGTAATCTTGGCCTATGTGGGCCTTTCTTTAAATGCTTCCGGTAAAACTCAAATACTATGTGCAGTCAGCCTAGAGTTTGGATTTTTAACAGAAATATCTAAACATCTAGTAGAATTCCTGGAGACCCTTTGGTTTCAGGACTTTGGCATACAAAACACTTCTCTGAAAAATATTTTGCCTTTGCCAGACGCTAGAATTTCTTTTATTGCAGAAACCTAGGTTCTACCTATCTGTTTTTCCTTATGCAAAGAAACTCTTGGTCAATTCTAATGAAAAAGTACTAGCACTGTGCTCTAAACCTTAGTCAATCAATGCTGTACTGCAGCTCTGACAACATGTATTCTACTAAACTGAGCAAAACGTTAAATACAGCACCATTTCTGGAACTCAGGGATTCCAACCGCCGAATCAGCATTTTCAGAAACAAAGTGTCCTGGGCCTGGCCTTTTAAACAGCAACAGAAAGTTGTGCAATAATGCATATTTACTCAAGAGCACTACTTGTTTTGGTCTTTTCTTTGCAACTCTTGAATGAAACTGGGTACTATGTTTACAAGAAAACATTTTTTAACTATATCCGAAAGATTCTGAGTCGTATAAAAGTCACCTGTGGCTTCTCTACATTTGCCCGAGGTTTTGGTCCAAGCACACCACAAAAACTTCGCTTTTCTTCCAATCCCAAGGAAAAAAATAAAAATAAAATAAAAGTAAAGAATACCCTCATTTCCATAACGCTCAAGCTTCAAGTACCTTAGCCAGCAGGCATTTGAAGAGGCAATCAGAAAAGGCAGAACATTGCATCAGAAATTTCCTTCTGCAAACGGTATCTCGCTCTTATCACATTTCCACGACTGGCGGGGTGGCTAATCCGCCAGTCCTCAACTTGAAGTTAGGCCCAAAAGGGGGTAACGGGGGACTAACAGCGGCAACAAATTCCTCGCGGGCCACACAGCCCCAAGCTCGGCCATGCTCTGGGCTTGGGAGTGTCCAGGCACCGTTGACCCCCGGGCTGCCCAGGCCACGGGCGTCGTGGCTCCCACTACCAGTGGGAAGGAGGAGGTCGAGGAACTACCAGAACCCAGCCCTAGGAAACCGTGGCAGCCCCCCCTAGGAGCGCGGCCTCGGCCTCGACCTCCACCCCCACCCCTCCGTGCGTGCAGCTCGCGTCCCACAAGATGGTTCAAGAATGTACCGTTTGCGCTCACCACCCCCCTCAAGGGGTCGGGAAAGGAATCGGTCGAGAGCCCCGGGGTGAGCTCCAAGCCGGCTCCCAGCGCGCTCACCGCATCCCGAGTCCCCGCCTCCCCGTGCCTGCGGTCTCGGGCTCGGGCTGGCCGAGCCCCTGGCCCCGAGGCAACGCCTTTCGGCACCATCCGCGCCCCCTGGGCTGCCCGCCGGCTCCCGTGGCGCTCGGCGAGCTCGAAGACAATGCAAGCGACCGGCCGCTCTGGGAGAACCGGGCCCCGACAGAGCGGCGGGCAAGCCCGGGCCCCTCCCGCGGAGGACGCCGAGCCACAAAGTAACTTCCCCGCCGCGCTCCCCGCCCAACTCGGCGGCGCGAGGCCCGGCTGCTACGTACCTGCTGCAGGCGCTGCTCCCGGGCCGCCTACGCGTGGCTGCTGGCTGCTGGCGACACTCCTGCCTGGTCTCCCGTCGGGACCGAGAGAAGCGCGCTTGCCGTTCACCCGCGGGCCCGGGATCCGCGCCGCTGAGCACAAACTTTGGCTTGGTCGCCCCCTGGTCTAGTAGAGCCGCACCCAACCCCCGCTTGCCCGCCGCGGCGCGCACTCGCCGTCCAGCCGGCCGCCTCCCGGGCCGCCGTGCAGCCGATTCCCTTCCCTTCCTGCCTCCTAGCCTGCCTTCCCCGCCCCCCGTAATGGGCTTTAAACTCTTCCAGCCCCGCCCGCCCCTCCTCCGCCTCCGCCTCCGCCTACTCCCCCGGCTGCCTTTCCTGTTCCTCCTCCCGCCACCGCTGGAGCCCGGACCGCTCAGCGGCCGCCACCGCGGAAGGAGCCGCGGTCTGGGTCCGGGGCGTGACGCGTAGGGTGCCCGGTCCAAGTGGGGCAGCGGCCTCGGCAGGGCATCCCTCTCGGCTGCTCTGGTGGCAGCTATGCGGTGGGACAAGCAGCTGCAGATGGAGGCCCTGACCCCCTTCCCCTGCCGCCCAAGGGTTGGGGCGGATGCCGGACCCGGGAAAGCTAGTGAGAGACAGATGGATCTGTTCCAAAAGGCGGTTTGTAAGTCAATGTTTGAAACTAAGAAATATTAACGGTCCAGTCCAAATCCTTACCAGACATGAATTATAATTCTCTGGTGGAACTGGCAGTGCTAGAGGCCAGTGAAAGGAACCGTGGGTTTCCAGCGGCAGCTCATAGTCACTAGGTCTCCTTGGCCTCAGTTTTCTGACTGCATTCAACTGTCATAGTGGGGAGGTCCTGAGTGAATATTTTCTGAATGCACTTAGCATTATCTTTGAAATGAGCTAATAAGAACGCCAGCCTCAGAGTTATGACTTAGGGGTTCAATGAGGTCATACCCATAACAAAGTCATGGGAAGTGATGGGATCTATTGTTATTAATATGATTATTAATATCTCTAGCCAGTCAAAATTATAATACAAAGAAAATATTAACAATAATTATACTTGTCTAGGACTTAAATTTTATTAAAACAGCTACAACAGTAACTTAGTTTTATTGAGCGCATGCTTTGTGCCAGCCGTTCATTAATTCTTTAGTTAGTCCTAACTCTGACCCTCTGAGATTGTTACTGGGAGCCAATCACGTCACAGACTTGGAAACTGAATCTCAAAGATACTAAATAATTTGTCAAAGGCCAGGTACTCCATGGTGAGTGACAGAGTACGGATTCAAAGGCACTTTAGCAAACCAATTGTCCATGGATTCTGACTTAATATGACTCCCATGTGTGCCAGAGTACAACTGGGTTTACAGTGACTGATTTTTCAGGAAGTTGATTCCCAGGCCTTCCTTCCTAGGTGCTTCTGGGTAAATTTGAACCGCAAACCTTTTGCTTAGCAGCACAGTAAATAGCTCTTTGCACTGTCTAGGGACTCCAAAGCTCATTTTATAGCCCAAAACACTGTCATCAAGTTAATTCTGACTCATAACAGGGCAGATCTGCTCCATAGGGTTTCCAAGACTGTTATTTATGGAAGACACAGAGCAAAGGATGAGTTTGAACCACTGACTTTCCAGTTAGAAGCACCACCAAGTCTCCTTAAATCCCTTTTTGTTTTTCTTGTTGTGTGCCGTAGAGTTGGTTCTGACTCATCGCAACCCTATATCGGGCTTCCAAGGAGCAACTGATAAGTTTGAACCACCGACCATGCAGTTCAAACTGACCTTAAGGTTGAGTGCTTATCCTACAGCTCTACACCAGAACTCTAAAGCACATTTTTGTTGTTGTTGTTTTTAAGTGCCATCGAGTCAGTTCTGACCCATAGCAACCCAGTATAGAGTTTCCGAGGAGCAGCTGGTGAGCTTGAACTGCCGACTTTGCAGTTCAAATGGCTTTGCAGTCCAGCACATTAATCTACAGCAGCACACTAAGACTCCAGTGACCCTATATGTTGTTTTTGTTAAGTATCATCGAGTCAGTTCCAACCCATAGTCACCCTGTGTAGGGTTTCCAAGGAACGGCTGGTGAGCTTGAACCACTGACCTTGCGGTTCAAAAGACTTTGCAGTCTAGCATATTAATTCACAGGAGACCAGGCAGTAGTGTCCCGGCAGCCACACGTAGGCAGTCCTGGTGTGATGCTGTAGGATAAGCACTAGACCACAAGGTCAGTTTGAACTGCAAGGTTGGCAATTCAAACCCACCAGCTACTCCTCAGAAACCCTGTATAGGGTCACTATGAGCTGGAACCAAATCAACTTAACAACAACAATTGCTTTGAGCAGTGTTTTTTCCCACAGGTATACTCTGTGAAATACATTTCTTTTCCTGTAACTAAAATAAGCCTGCCCGACATTACCCATGGGCTCCTGGTGTGGCGCTGTAGGATCAGCACTGGACTGGAAACCAAATGGTTGGCAGTTAAAACTCACCAGCTGCTCCTTGGAAACCATGTACAGGGTTGCTATGTGTCTGAACTGACTGGGCGGCACTTAACAACAACAACATTACCCATTGGTCCATGCACTAAAACCCTTGAGATGAAAATCATGGAAGGATGATATGAATAAATCTTAGATACCTTGGAAGAAAAGAAACACAGTGGATTATATTTTCATCAAAAGATTTGAATGGAAATTAAAGAACACAGAAAACAAGGGAAATTAGGTTTTGGTCAATTTCCTAAGCATCTAAGTTTTGATCCTTATAATTTTGCTGAAGGCTCAGATCAGTAGTTTGTGCTTGGATCAACCAGAATTCTTGAGAGACTGGGGCTTTTATATATACTTGGAAAATTGTTGACAAACTTTTTAGTTGTTGAAATGTTGCATCTTTAGTTCTAACTCATGGCAACCCCTTATTTGCAGAGTAGAGCTACTCCATAGAGTTTTTAAGGCCCTGACCGTTCAGAAGCAGATTACTAATACTATCTCCCAAGGTACCTCTAGGTGGGTTTGAACTGCCAACCTTTCAGCTGTTGTGCCACCAAGATATTCTACCATGAGACTTCTTTTGAAAAGTACCAATACATATACATGTTTTTGTTTTGTTTTGTTTTGTTTTTCTGAACCATCTGAGTAAGTTACACTCAACCATGGAATCTCTGGGTGTTACAAACACGTAAATTCAATCTACCCAGACATACCTCAAAAGAAAGGCCTGGAAATCTATTTTTAAAAAGAAAAGAAAACCAGCCATTAAAAACCCTACAGATTAACTTTCTCTGACACACATGGGCTTGCTATGAGTCAGGTCAGTTAGATGGGATGGAGATTTTTTTTGTTTGATTTTTTTTTTAACAATGCAGTATGGCCCTTTGAAGGAGCTTTGGTAGCATAGTGGTTACGAATGGGCCTACTAACCTCAGGGTCAGCAGTTCAAAGCTACCAGCTGGTTTGTGGGAGAAAGATGAGACTTTCTGCTCCTGTAAAGATTTACAACCTCAGAAAACCTGTACAAGGTCGCTGTAAGTCCACCACCACTACCACCACCACCACGGCCCTTTGAGGAGTCCTGGTGTGGCACTGTGGGTTAATGCACCGGGCTACAAAGTCAGTTTGAACCACAAGGTCAGCGGTTTAAGTTCACCCTACTGCCCCTCGGAAACCCTGTACAGGGCCACTATGGGTCGGGACTGATTCAACAACTCTTAACAACAACAAAAACAGGACCCTTTACCCATATATATTTAGATAAATCTTTCCTAAGAATAGCAATATTATCTATGTAACTACAATTCAGTTTTCAAATTCATTAATTTACACGGGTAAAATGCTTGTATCTAATCAACATTCGTATTCCAATTTGGTCAGTTGATCTGATAATGTCCTATGTAGTGTTTTCTTCCTAGTCTAGGGTCAGGTATTTTATTTAGTTGTCTAGAAATATACAGATTTGTAAATATTACTGTTCACTAAAAGAGGATTAAGATAAATGTCTTCAAGTGTTTTCATACTGACGTCCATCACCAGGATTCCTAGAATGCCCTCATTCCCCACATTTTTCCTGTAAACCCCATGCTGTGTGTTCTGGGCAGAACTCAGTCAGTGCAACCTTTTGATACAAGTTCAAAAGTCTTGGCACTTTGTGGTTGTAGAAACTGCAACTGTCTCCAGTACATCCATCTACCTAAGTTTTTCCTGTAGGAAAGTGTATCCTTCTGCCTTCGTTGCCCCAAACTGCTAATGCCCATGAGCCACAGGCTCCCTTCCTGAGGTTGGAAGCCAGAAGTGGAATACTGCAAGGCCACCTGTAAATTGTACAAAAAGCCAACCAAGTAGAAACAAGGGAGTGTGTCTTTATAGTTTAAGAACTTCACCACAGAAAAAATGTATTCGAAGGAAAGTTTCCGTCTCAAGACAGGAAATAAGATTTATTGACTGGCAGGAACTCAGCTATCCAACATATGGTAAAGTGGAAAATTTGACAGATTCAATTTCCTAATTATGAATTAATTGATTAATATCTATAAGTGTGGTGAAAGAGGCACCAGTTGGTGGTGTTCACCAGTATCTTCCCAGCAGAGGGAGCATTAAGCGAAGTAAGCATTACCGAGAAATATTCTGACGTAAATGAATTTATTAGTAGGACAAATGCAGGATGCGCTCTGAGACTTGGTCTGATGGAGCAGCCATGTCTCAAACTTTACCTGGAGCTTTTGCAAGATAGAGGGGAACACACTGAATGGCAACCTGACAGGTAAATGCCAGGGTCAAAGGTTTCCCTTACTTCTTCTGCTTTGGGACTGAGACTAGTCACCTGACCCAGTCAGGGTAGAGGATTAATCTGCAATCAGCAATACACACATCCTAATCCATAAAGGAGCTCTGGTAGCGTAGTGGTTACAAATCAGGCTGCGAACCGCAAGGTCAGCAGTTCGAAACTACCAGCTGCTCCGCGGGAGATAGATGAGGCGTTCTGCTCCTGTAAAGATTAGCATCCTTGGAAACCCTGTACAAGGTCGTATTGAGTCAGAACCGACTCTACAGCACATAACAACTACAACAACAACAACAATCCATGAACTGCCTGCCTGCCTCTGAACGCTTGAGGGGCTTGCTGTTGTTTATCTTAGGTTAGGTTCTCTAGAGAAGCAAAACCAGGGAAGCTTTTATATGTATACATATGTTGTTGTCGTTCTTAAGTGCAATCAACTCAGTTGCAATTTATAGCCACTCTGTATGGGGTTTCCAAGGAGAGGCTGGTGGGTTTGTTAACAGTCCGGTGCTTTTCCTACAGTGTTGCCCCTCTGCCAATCCATTTCATTGGGGACCTTCCTCTTTTTTATTTACCGTCCACTCTACCTAGCATGATATCCTTCTCCAGGGACTGGTCCCTCCTAACAATGTGTCTGAAGTACGAGAGGCAAAGTCTCACCATCGTGGCTTCCAAGGAGCATTCTGATTGCATTTCTTCAAACGCATATTGGTTTGGTTTTCTACCAGTCCATGGTCCTTTTAATATTCTGCTCCAATACCATAACTCAAATATATCGATTCCTCTTCAGTCTTCTTTATTCACTGTCCAACTTTCACATATATATGAGGCTGTAGAAAATACCATGGCTTGAGTTAGGTGCACCTAAATCCTAAAACTAACATCTTTGAACACTTTAAAGAGGCATCGTGCAGCACATTCGCCTAATGCAATACGTCATTTGATTTCTTGACTGCTGCTTCCATGAATTTTGATGGTGGATACAAGCAAAATTAAATCTTTGACAACTTTAATCTTTTCTCCACTTATCATGATGTTATTTATTGCTCCAGTGGTGAGGATTTTTGTTTTCTTTGCCTTAAGGTTCAACCAACCCATACAGAAGACTGTAGTCTTTGATCCTCATCAGTAAGTATTTTAAGTCCTCTTCGTTTTCAACAAGCAGTGTTGTATCATCTGCATGTCATAGGTTGTTAATGAATCTTCCTCCAATCTTGATGTCATATTCTTCTTCATATAATAATACATTTTCTCAGAGTATTTATTTTCTCAACATACAGATTGAATAAATATGGTGAAAGAGAATACAACCCTGGCACACAGCTTTCCTAATTTTAAACCATTGAGGGTTCCCTTGTTCTGTTCTAACAGCTGCCTGATGGTCTTTGTACAAGTTCCTCATAAGCAAAATTAAGTATTCTACAGCGATGCCTGAGATGGAGGCAGAGACGATGACATGGAGCGATGGAGCAGCTGGGGACTTTAGATCCAGAGAGGGAGAGCCACTGTGTGCTGAAGACTG
>NW_006408835.1:2863170-2866759 GCF_000296735.1 Chrysochloris asiatica
TGTAAAACTAGTGTTCTCCCATGTAAACTATCATATAAAACATTTTTCACAATAAAACATTTTTTTTTAATTAAGTATTCCGGAATACTCATTCTCAGTACTATTGTCCATAGCTTGTAATGATCCATACAGTCAAAAGCCTTTGCATACTCAATAAAGCATAGATAAACATCCATAGTTTATCATGATCCACACTGTCAAAAGCCTTTACACAGTAAATAAAACACAGATAAACATGTTTCTGGTATTCTCTGCTTTCAGCCAAGATCTATCTGACATCAGCAATGATATCCCTCCTTCCATGTCCTCATCTGAATCCAACTTGAACCTCTGGCACTTCTTTGTCTATGTACAGTTGCAGCCATTTTTGTTTTTTAATCATGAGTAAAATTTTACTTGCATGTGATATTAATGCTATTGTCCAAAGATTGCCACAATTCATTGAGAATATGGATCAGTTAGCCATATAGCTGTCTTTGAAATTTCTTGGCATACTTGAGTTTGTGCCTCTAGTGCTGCCTCAGTTTGTTGAAAGGCTTCAATTTGTACTCTCTCAGTTCCCGGAGCCTTGTTTTTTTGCCATTGCCTTCAGTGTAGCTTGGACTTCTTGCAGTATCATTGGCTCTTGATCATATGCTATCTCTTGAAATAGTTGAACATCGACCATTTCTTTTTGGTACAGAGATTTTGTGTATTCTTTCCATCTTGTTTTCATGCTAAGTCATTCCATATTTTGTCCAAAGAATCCTTCAGTATTTAAAGTTGAGGCTTCAATTATTTCCTCAGTTCTTTCAGCTTGAGAAATGCTGAGCGTGTTCTTCCCTTTACTCCAACTCTTTGCACATTTCATTATAACATTTGACTTTGTCTTCTCAAGTTTTCCTTTGAAATTTTCTGTTCACCTCTTTTACCACCTCATTTCTTCCATTTGCTTTAGCATCTCTACCTTGGAGAACAAGTTTCATAGTCTCTTCTGACAGCTGTTTTGGTGTTTTTGGCTCTTTCTTGCCTTCTTAATGACCTTTTCTTTCTTCATATATGATGTTCTTGATTTCATAGAATGCTGATCAAAAGGAAGAAAATGCAGAACAAAATTCAAATTGTCATAAGATCCAGACTTCTTGGCGTCATCAAGGTTGAATGAACCGCTATCACTATCACACTAAGACAATCTTTAAACCTTAAACAAAAATACACGCTGAAGTCCTGGTGTGGTGTAGTGGGTTAAAGCGCTGGGCTGCAAAGTCGGTTTGAACCACAAGGTCAGTGGTTCAAGCTCACCAGCCACTCCTCGGAAACCATATACAGGATCGCTATGTGTCAGAACTGCCTTGACAGCACTTAATAACAACATTATAGGATTAAATTCACAGTAGTAACAAAAAATTAGATAGGAGCCTTTGTTGTTGTTGTTGAGTACCGTGGAGTCAGTTCTGACTCATAGTGACGGTGCACAGGGTTTCTGAGGCTGCAAATCATTATGGGAGCAGAAGCCTCATCTTTCTCCCATGGAACAGCTCGTAGTTTTGAACTGCTGACCTTGAAGTTAGCAGCTTGATTCATAATGGGAAGGAACAACCTAGAAAAGGAGGATGAAGAATGTTACCAATGTCACTAAATGGTGCTTGAAGAAACTTGCCTTATGGTTTGCTATCTACATTCTTGGCACCAACAACAAAATTAATAAATTTACAGTTGACCCTTAAACAAGAGCCTATGGATCTACAGATTGAGACAAAAACCCCCTGTGATGCCAATTATCTTCCTGTCAGCAGTTCCTCTCTCTAGTAAATCGTGTATTTTTTAGCAAAGCATGATTTCTGGTGGTTCTCACGTAGATTTTCATCTTGCTTAGTACAAAACCATAAACCTTGAATAACACCGAAGAACCAGTAGTAATACTGGAAGTGTTCCCAATAAGCAGAGAAAACCTATGACATTAAAAGAAAAAGTTCAATTACTTGACTTGTACCACAGCTTGAAGTCTGCAGCTGCAATTACTGGCCCTTTCAAGTTAAATTAATCCAGTGTATTGACCAATGAATTTGTGAAGTTGTCACTACAGCTATGCCAACAGACATGAAAAGCTTACAGTTTATGTTAAATACCTTTTAATTTTATATTGAAAATGCAGCTCTGATGTACATGCAATATATAATAAATATAGCTTATAAAATAAGGAACAAACAAGATGGCAGATCGAGTGGAAGTGCAGTAAGGAGGTCCGTCAGCAAGAACACAGAATACAGGACCAAGCCAGCTCAGGGGATGATCCCAGATCTCTGAGCCACATATAAAGGAATATTTAGAAGGTTGGAAGGCTGACAGCTAGTGGAATTTGTAGCAGTAGCAAAACATCCATTGCTTTCTAATTCAAGATGCCCAGCTTCTCCAGAAGCTGCCATCTTGGGTGAGGCCAAGCAGGGGAAGGATCAGAGCAGACACTGACTCCTGACAGAACCACGGAGATAAAGGTGTGGACATTCTTTTCTTTTGGTTTCTGTTCATTGGTCTCTTGCTGTCTGCACACCTCCATTCTGGTGACTACGGGAGTGCCTGAGTTAGTGGATACCCCAGCCCCACCCTCGGAGGGTTCTACTACGCATGCACACAGATCTCCTCGAAATTTAAAGAGACAATTTCCATTTAAAACCAAATGGGCACAGCCAGCCCTTTGTGGAGCAGGACAGGCAGACAAAAAAGGAAATAGGACAAAAATTAAATCCTAAGTTATGTCAAAATGACCAACTGTGGCATCTTGAAATTTCTCAAGACGAAGAGTGAAAAGGGAAGCCCATTCCCTGATCACATCTACGTGGAGGCAATTAGAAAGCATAAAAATTACCAAAATACACACCCATGTAAGTATTAAGGCCATAGATAACCCCTGAATATGCCCAAAAAACAGAAGCATATCTGTACATGTCCAGAAATGAGATAAAGTGACTGAAGCAAATGAGCTGGGAGTAGATCTATACTCCATACTGGAAATGCCTGACAAGGAATTCAGAAAAATTATTATAAAATGTATCAAAACACTATATAATGGAGTTGAGAAAAATAAGGAAGAAGTCAGGAAAGCACTACAGGAGCAATCAAATAAGATAGATACAGCATTGGAAATGATTCAAAACCTGCAGAAAGAGGTCCAAACAATAATAGATTATCAGAAATGGACAATACACTGAAAGGGCAAAGGAGTAGAACAGAAGAGATAGAAGCCAGAACTAGTGAGCTAGAAGATAAAGCTCTCAACACAACTGAGAGAGAAGAGCAAATACAAAAATGGATAAAAAAAAAATCTGAAGAAGGCCTAAGATTCATGTTGGACAACATGAAGAAGAATAACTTAAGAATTATTGGCATTCCAGAACAGAAACAATCACACAAGTCCACAGAAGAGATAGCTGAAGAGCTTCTGGAAGAAATTTTTCCTAACATCCTGAAAAGTGAAAAGATAAACATTCAAGAAGCTCAACGAACCCCAGGAAAGATAGACCCTAAAAGACAATCACCAAGACATATAATAATCAAGCTCTCCAAAATCAAAGATAAAGACAGGATCTTGAAAACAGCTAGGGAAAAGAGA
>NW_006408835.1:2871349-2874409 GCF_000296735.1 Chrysochloris asiatica
TAATATATATATAGGCTTCAGAAAGTTTTTAGAAAAAATTTCATTATCTTTTAATTCCATTTTTTCACAAACCTTATTTGGTAGCGTAGTGGTTACGAATAGGGCTGCGAGCTGCAAGGTCAGCAGTTGGAAACTACCAGCTGTTCCGCATGAGAAAGATTTACAGCCTCGGAAACCCTATGCAGGGTTGCTATGAGTTGGAACCGACTCCATGGCACATAACAACAATATATGTGCTAATCATCTCTTTATATTATTGGCAAAGCTTCCAGTCAGTTGTAGACTATTAGTAAGATTTTGGGGAATCAAAAGTTAAACATGTATTTTCAATGGCACAGGGTGTCAGTGATGCTAATCCCTGCATTGTCCAAGGGCCAACTCTATTCATTTTTAAAAGAGACATCAAAAAGAAAATGAAACTTCCTGGGAACGCAAAACAAGTATTGCAGAGGCATAAGACCTGGGAGAGGGAGACGAGGTAGAGGGCATCTCTTCTCTGCCACATTTGGGTCCATCACCTTCAACATCTTTAGCCCAACTCAGCTCTTCTTCATAGTTCAGCTCCCCTTGTCCCCCTTCCCATACATTTGGTTCTAATTTCAAGGGAAGGTGTCTTATTGGCCAAGGTCATCCCTTACCCACAGGTTAACTCTGGAAAGACAATCCTTGGTCAAAGCAATTGTTCTTAGGGACCAAGGAAAGCCCTCAACTTCTAGGGGTAGCCCTCAAGTCAGTAGGAAAAATGTGTTGTAGGCCCACACAAACTTAAAGCACGAATTCCTTAGCATGCCAAATGAGACCCTTATTGATCGGTCTCCTTCTGACCTAGTCTCTTGTCACATCTTCTGACCAGCCCTGTGTTGTCCCCAGGCATAGCATTCAGACTAAATGCAACTACTTGTGAGGATAGTGCAGGACCCTGAGTGTTTCATTCTGCTGTGCAGAGGGTAGCTATGAGTCAGAGCCGATGCAATGGCACTTAATAACAACAACACACTTGTATTATTTAACTTTTCATCAGTAGGTAACTTATTAACAGCAATTACAATCATTTATTTTACAACCCTACCATTAATCAATTAAGAGTTCCACATCATTAACCCACCCTTTTACCCTTCCTCCTTCTAGTAATAAATGTTGGTTTCTGTACATTTGTGTTTTCTTGTCTTTTTATATGTTGTTGTTCAGTGCTGTTGAGTCAATTCTGACTCATAGCTATCCTGTATAGGGTTTCTGAGGAGCAGCATACAGTATTTGTCTTTTTGTGATTGAGTTATTTCACTCAGTATAATGTCTTCCAGATCCATCCATATTGTAGCATTTATCAAAGTTTCGTTTCTGGGAAGAGATCATCTCTTCACCAGATGGCGCTAGAAAAATTGGAAACCCATTTGCAGAAAAATGAAAGGAGGCCCACATCTCACACCATATACAAAAACAAACTGAACATGAATTAAAGACCTAAATGTAAAACCTAGAACTATAAAGATCATCAATCAAAAAATAGGGACAAACTTAGGGGCTGTAATACTTGGCATAAAAATACACAAACAGCAGAAACCAAAATAGTTGACTGGATCTGCTTGAAAATTAGACACTTAATGTGCATCAAAAAATTTCACCAAGAGAGTAAAAAGAGGCCACAGACTGAGGAAAAAATTCTTGCAATAATGTATCAGAAAAGGGTCTAATGTCGAAATCTTACAGAAAACTATAACATCTCTACAAGAAAAAAAAAACAAAACACCCAATTCAAAAATGAGTAGAGGACATGAATACACACTTCATCAAAGAAGACATTCAAACGGCTACAAACACTTGAAGAAATGAATGTTCATGACCATTAGTGACTAAATTAAAATCACAACAACTTTGCATCATCATCTCACCCCAGCACTGATAGAAAAGCTCAAAAACTAGAAAACAAAAAAATATTGGTGAGGGTATGGAAAGGCTGGAACCCTCCTACATTGTTGGTGGGGCTATAAAATGGTACAACCACTGTGGAAAACAGTATGACACTTCCTCAAATAGTAGGAAGTAGAAGTGCCATATGACCCAGCAACCCCTCTACTTGGCATTTTTCCCCAAGAACTAAGAACCACAACATGAGTAGATACACGTACAAAGATGTTCCCAGCACTTTTCTCTAGAAAAGATGGAGAGAGCCTAAATGCCCATCAACAGAAGAATGGATAAACAAACTTTGGTACCTACCCACAATGTAACACTATGCAACACTGAAGAATTACAATGAAATCTGTGAAACATGCTAACATGGATGAACCTGATGGACATTCTGCTGAGTGAAATTAGTCAATTGCAAGCAGACAAATATTGAGACTACTACTGTAAAGGAGTCCTAGTGTGGCACTGTGAGCTAATGCACTGGACTGCAAAGTCGGTTTTAACTGCAAGGTCGGCAGTTCAAGCTCACCAGTCGCTCCTCAGAAACCCTATACAGGGTCACTATGGGTCTGAACTGACTCAATGGCACTTATCAACAATAACACCTACTGTAAAAACTCAAGAAAAGGTTTTCATGTTAAATATTATTTGATGGTTGCCAGGGCTAGGAGGAAAGAGAGAGTAATTCACTGGCTAGAGGGTAGACATATGTTAGCTTGGGTGATGGGGGATGACAACATACCATAAGAGGAAGATTGGTAGAAGAATGATGAAAACAGGTAAAGACTCTGGAAGACTGGCAAAAGTTAGAGGGGCTAGAGGTAAATAGTGCTATATACACAACTCTGGAACAATAGTGTTCTACAGGTAGATACTTAGACAGATACCAGGCAGACCAGGTATGGGAGAGAAAGTGGGAGTATACCCACAAATATATGAGGATATTTGTACATGAGTACCTTTGCTGCAAGCACACCTATGAATGTTGTGGAGCAAAGAAGGGACAAAATGATGAAAACTTTTTGTTATTGTTGTCAGGTACCATCGAGTCGGAACCGACTCACAGCAACCCCATGCACAACAGAATGAAACAATGTCCGATTCTGGACCAACCTCACTACCGCTGCCACACTTGAGTCCATCAATGCTGCC
>NW_006408835.1:2875832-2894907 GCF_000296735.1 Chrysochloris asiatica
CTCTTGATCATATGGTACCTTTTGAAACAATTGAACATTAACCATTTCCTTTTGGTACAGTGACTTTGTATTCCTTCCATCGTCTCTTGATGCATTCTGCATCATTCAGTAATTTGCCCAGAGAATCTTTCAATAACAAAAGTCGAAGCTTAAATTTTTTCTTCAGTTCCCCCAGCTTCAGAAATGCTGACCATGTTCTTCCTTTTTTGGTTTTCTGATTCCAAATCTTTGCATATTTTATTATAGTATCTGGCTTTAGCTTTTTGAGCTGATCTTTGAAATTTTCTGTTCAGCTCTTGGACCTCCTCATTTCTTCCATTAGCTTTAGCATCTCTATGCTGGAGAACAAGTTTCAGTGTCTCTTCTGATATCGATTTTGACCTTTTCCTTCTTTCTTGTCTTCTTAATGACTTTTTCTCTCTTCATGTATGATGTTCTTGATGTTATCCCACAACTCTTCTGGTCTTCGGTCTTTAGTGTTTAATATATCAAATCTGTTCTTCATATGGTCTCTAAATTCAGGTGGGATAAATTCAAGGTCATATTTTAGCTCTCGTGGACTTGTTTTCATTTTCTTCAACTTCAGTTTGAATTTGCATATGAGTAATTGATGGTGTTTTCCACAGTCTGCCCCTGGCCTTGTTTTGACTGATGAAATGGAGATTTTCCACCTTCTCTTTCCACAGATGTAGTCAATTTGATTTCTGTGTGTTCCATCTGGTGAGGTCTACGTGTATAATCGTCTGTTATGCTATCTAAAGAAGGTATTTGAAATAAACAAATCCTTGGTTTTGCAGAATTCTATCATTCGTTCTCCAGCATCATTTCTATCACCAAGGCCATATTTTCCAACTACTGTAGATCCTTCCTCTTTGCTCCCAACCTTTGCACTCCAATCATCAGTAATGAGCAATACATCTTGATTGCATGTTTGATCGATTTCAGATTGAAGGAGTTGGTAGAAGTCTTCTATTTCATCCTCACTGGCTTTAGTGGTTGGTGCATAAATTTGAATAATTGTGGTATTAAGTGGGCTTCCCTGTAGGTGCATGGATATTATCCTATCACAGACAGTGTTGTACCTCATGTCTGATCTGAATATATTCTTTTTGATGGTGAATGCAACATCATTCCTTTTCAATTTTTCATTCCCTGTATAGTAAACCATGTGGTTGTCAGATTCAAAATGGCCAATACCAGTCCATTTCAGCTCACTAATGCCTAAGATATCGATGTATATGCATTCCATTTAGACAACTTCCAATTTTCCCAGATTCATACTTCGTCCATTCCATGTTCTGATTTTCAATGGATGTTTACAGCTGTTTCTCTTCATTTTGAGTTGTGGCCCATCAGCAAATGAAGGTTCTGTCGACTTTTCTCCCACGAGCTTAACTCTATTCACATCATCAGGGTCATTTTCCGGCCCTATATCTGATAGTATTTCTCTGCTATTCATAAGGTTTTCAGTGACTAGTGATTTGTAAGTAGTTCGTCACTCTTTCTTCCTAGTCTGTCTTTGTCTGAAAGCTCATCTGAAACCTGTCCACCATGGGTGACCCTGCTGGTTATTTAAAATACTGGTGGCATAGCCCTTAGAATCACAGCAACTCAAGCCACCACAGCACGACAGACAGAGTGGTGGCCGTTTTATGTTGAAACTGTCACTTTAAATTACAATATCATTCCTGATACAATCAAGATGTTCTCTCCCAAGATGGCAGCTCCGGTCACAGCTGATCGTCTTGAACTAGAAAACAATGGATTTCTTGATCCTCCTACAAATTCCCCCAGCTGTAAGTCCTCTAATCCTCCAAACATACCTTTATATGTGTTTCAGAGCACCATCCCCTGAGCCTTCTTGGCCTGGTATTCCATGTTGTTATTGATGGAGCTCTTCACTACACGTCTACCCGATCTGCCATCTTGATTGTATCAGCGTCTTAAATGTTATCTTAAATGTTATCAAATATCTTACAGCAATGAGTTACTGGACCTGGAGGTTCAGAATCATGGTTTCTGGGGACACTGTAATCAATAAACATAAAATAACCCAGAAACACAATATTCTACATCCCACTTTTGTGAGTAGTGACTGGGATCTTAAATGCTCAAGATCAGCCATCTAAGGTTTACCTATTGGTCTTTAATGTGCAGAAGAAAGAAGAATGATAAAAATTGAAGATGCTTGGCATCAACTAGTCCAATGGACAAGTGTAGCAGGTGAACAGCAGTCACCATGGCTCTGAGAAGAAGAACTAACTGGTACCCAACAAACACTGACAACTACTCTGAAAGTCCCAGATAGAGTGTAAGAAAATTTGAAACAAAACTCAAAAGTATAAGGCGACGGCATAGAGTGATAGAGCAGATGAGAACTCTAGGCCCATGGACTGAGAAAAACTGTGTGCCTATAGGCAGGAGGCTGCCTTGTAAAATGTGCCCTTTAGATATTTAAATGAATAGTGATTTTTCTGTTTTGTATGTGTACATAAAATATTTTTGTTTTGTTCATTTGTGAAAAATGAGATGTAAAAGGGAAGCCACAGGGTGGAAGCAAGGTAACTATAGTTACAAGGAGTAGAGTGTAATCATTGAGATGACACAAAACGTATGATTGTGTGAAAGTAAATCTGATGATCTTGTCTATTTACCTTCACTCAATTATAGTAAAAAGTTTTTAAAAATTCAAAAGTATAAAAAAATGCTGGGTTTACTATAGCCTGAGACTACAGCCTTGAAGACCCTTCAGGTCTGGAACAGAATTCACCCTCTCGGCCCAATTTTCAGCCTAGCAGTAGATAGGTAGATAAGTGGGACAACACTAGTAAGGTCTGCTCACCATGGAATAGTCAAAATCAAAAGAATAACGTTTACCTATGGATCAAGTTGAGAAGGCATGGGAAGGAGGATTAAATGGAAATAGGAACCTCAGAGAGAAAATGCAATGGAAGGGGTCATAATCATTGAGCTAAAACAAAGTGTATGAGTTGTTGAATGTAAAACCCATGATCTCCACTGTAAATCTTCATTTCACAATGAAAAGTTAAAAATAAATTAAAAGACTTGATTTCTCCAACTGGCTGAATATGTGTGCAACATATTTTGTTCATCCATTCATCTACTGATGAACTTTATAGATTTTCTTCATCTTTTGACTATTGGGAATACTTCTGCAATGAAGAGTGGTGTGCAAGTGTCTGTTTAAGTCTCTGCTTTCAGATTATTTGGGTATAGACCTAAAAGTGGAATGGCTGGGTCATATAGTCATCCTATTTTTAGTGTTTTGAGGAATCACCACACTACCTTTCATAATGGTGGTGGTGTATGCTGTGGAGTTGGTTCCAAATCATAGTGACCCGGCATAAGGTTTCTGAGGCTGTAATTCTTTATGGGAGCAGAAAGCCTCATCTTTCTACCGTGGAATGACTGGTAGCTTCAAACTGCTGACCTTGAGGTTAACAGCCCGACTCGTAACCGGTATACTACTTGAGCTCCTTGCTTTCCATAATAGGTGTACTATTTTGATTCCACTAGCCATAGGTAGGAGTCCTGGTATGTCACTGTAGGATAAGCACTGGACTGCTAACCGCAAGGTCAGTGATTGAAACCCATGAGCGGTTCTTTGGAAACCCTGTACAGGGTTGCTATGAGTTGGAACCGACACTTAACAACAAGAACAAGAGCATTGGGTAAGAGCTGCAATTTCTCACATCCTTACCCCCCCAAAAAAATTGTCTCTACTTGTTTTGTTTTTAATCTTAGTCATCATGTTGTTGTTAAGTGCTATGGAGTTCATGGCATCCTTGTATATAAGGTTTCCAAGTAAGAGCTGGTGGATTTGAACTGCAGACCTTGTGGTTAGCAGTCCAGTGCTTATCCTACGGCCAAGCAGAAGTCCTTAGCCATCCTGTTGTTGTTGTGAAGTGCCATCAAGTCTATTCTGACCCATAGCGACCCTGTATAGTGTTTCTCTGTATGAGCTTGAACTGCCAACTTTATGGCTCAAGTGCATTAACCCACAGCGTCACATTGTGGTCTTGATTTCTATCTTCTCTCTGATGGCTAATGATGCTGAACATGTTTTCATTGCTTGTTGGCCATTTGAATGTCCTCTTTGGTGAGATATCTATTCAAGTAGTTGGCCCATTTTTGATTGGGTTACCTGTCTTTTGCTGTTAAGTTGCCAAAGTTTTATATATTTTTGGTAATTAGAGTCTTGTCAGATTATAGAAAATATCACCCTAGTCAGCAGCTGGTCTTTCCACTTTTTTGGCATAGTGTTTTCTTGAACAAAAGTTTCTAATTTTATAAGGTACATTTATTTGTTTTGTCTTTTGCTTTTTGTGCTTTATGCTAAAAAAAAATTTTTTTTTAATCCATTGTTAAAAGTTAGGTCTAACAGAATTGCCCCTACATTCTCTTCTAAGAATTGTATTGCTTTGTATGGGTGAGTAAAAAATGATCCACAGTCTGGCTGTAGATTTTATTTTAACCAACTTTTAGAAAAGACAAATACATACTTTTTCAATATAATCTCCTTGCTTTTCAATATACTTTGTCCATCTGCCAACAAGCTTTCATATTTCCTTATTAAAAAATATGTATTTTAGGCTGAGCTGTGAGCCACAAATGCACCACTGTCTTCACTTCTTCATCAGAGGTGAATCTGTCCTCCAAGGACTGTTTTCAGGGGACCAAACAGGTGGAAGTCCAATGGTGCAAGATCAGAACTATAGGGAGGAAGCTTTAACACCTCAAAACAAAGTTTTTTCAGAATGTCAACAGTGTGAGCAGAGGTGTGTCGATGTGCATTGTCATGCAAGATTACAATGCCCTTGGATAGCAGTTCTCCATGTTTAATCCTAAATTTAGCCTTCAGCTCTTCAGTGAGCATCTCACTGTATCAAGCACCATTGATTGTTGAACCTTTTTCCTCATAGTCTTCCAATACTAGCTCTTGAGAATCTCAGGAAATTGTAAGCATCAATTTTCCAGCTAATGGTTGACTTTTGAACTTTGTCTTGGTTGATGATTAAAGATGTTGTTTCCATTCCATATTCTGCCATTAATTTCAGGTTCGTAGTGATGAATCCATGTCCCTTCACCAGTAATGGTGGGTTGTTTTTTTTTAAAGAAACTTTTACCTTCCTTTGAGTATTGGTCTAAATTCTGTTTGCAGCTGTACAAAGACTTCTGTTTATCCTCTTCTGTGATTTGTTTCAGTACCTATCTCACACAGACTTTTCAAAACCCAAGTGTGTTGTGGATGATTTCATAGGCAGAGAGATGGCTGATTTGCAAATGATTTCCCACATAATGCATTGTCACTTGTCTATTCAACAGAATTGTTTCACATGCACACTCAATGTTGTCGTCAATAGTGGCTGATTTAATGGCACTTAACAATAGCAACAACAGTTTGCACATTTAGGTTCTTAATCCATTTAAACATTTTTTTAGTATGGTATGAGGCATGATACTGTTTAATTTTTTGACATGTGGAATTCTGATTTTGCGAGTACCATTTATTGGATAAATCCTTCTCTCCTTATTGAGCAATCTTGTCAAAATATTAGTTGACCACAGATGTGCGGGTCTTTATGATGTTTTAATTAAAGCTCTCCTTTTCCTGAGGTAGCCAAAATCAAAATATCTTTACAATCAAAACAGGCTTACTGAAGAATGTTTTTTTTTTAAAGCCTGGTGTATTGAGGAATGTGATTTGCTTCCAATAAAATGTGCCCTTTGAACGTGTATAATTTGAGGAGTTTTGATAAATACATACAGCTGCATAACCTCAGCATTGATAAACAACAGTTCCATTCCCCCAAAATGGTCCCTCATGCCCCTTTGCAATCAAACTTTCCTACCACCAAAAACTACTTAGCTGCTTTCTGCCTTCATAGTTTTGCCTTTTCAAGATTTTCATATGAATGGACTCACATAGTATGTACCTGTTTATATCTATATTTTCACTCGTCAAAAGGCACAACTCCAAATGAGGAGAAACACCTGCATGGAAAGTACAATGTATGAATCCAGAAAACCTGGAAATTGTCAAAAATGAAATGGAACGCATAAAGATCAATATCCTAGATATTAGTGAGCTGAGATGAACTGATATTTAGAATCAGACAGTCATATGGCTTATTATGCTGGAAACATCAAATTGAAGAGGAATGGTGTCATATTCATCATCAAAAGAACATTTCAAGATTTATCTTGAAGTACAATGTTTGTGTGTGATAGGGTAATATCCATACACCTACAATGAAAACCATTTAATGCCACTAAATTCAAATTTATGCATCAACCAGTAAAGCCAGTGATGATGAAATTTAAGATCTCTATCAATTTTTTCAGTCTGAAATGCATCAAACAAGCACTCAAGATGCATTGATAGTTACTAGTAATTGGAATGTGCAGGCAAATAATTATTTATTGTGTCCCTTCTATCCAAACATCTCCATTTTGTGATAGGATTTCATGTTTAGTAAGGTGGAGGGTCAGAGAAAAAGAGGAAAACCCCCAGCGAGATGGATTGGCAGACTGGCAGCATCAAATAGCTCAAGCATGGCAACAATAGTGAGGCTGGCGCAGGATCGGGCAGTGTTTCGTTCTGCTGTGTGTAGGGTCACTTTGAGTTGGTACTGACTTGATGGCACCTAACAATAACAACAACAATGTATGTCAGATTGATCCACCACTCATCTGTCAGTTTGTCATACTGTCATGGCTTGTGTGTTGCTGTGATTCTGGAAGCTATGCCAATAGTATTTTTAATACCAGCAGGATTACCCATGGGGGACTTTCACATGAAGACAGAGTAGGAAGAAGGAGAGACACTGAAACCCTATGAATAGCAGTGTAACACTCAGATATAATGTCGGAAGATGAACCGCTCAGGTTGGAAGGGACTCAAAATGTGACTGAGGAAGAGCTGCCTCCTCAAAGTAGAGCTGACCATAATGATGAGAATCGAGTAAAGCCTGTGGGAGTAAAGCCCTCAGGACCTTCATTTGCTGATGGGGCACAACTCAAAATGAAGAGAAATAGCTGTAAACATCCATTAATAATCAGAACATGGAATGTACAAAGAATGAATCTATGAAAATTGGAAATTGTCAAAAATTAAATGGAACATATAAACATTGATATCTTAAGTATTAGTGAGTTGAAATAGACTAGTATTAGTCATTTTGAATGTGACAACCACATGGTTTACTCAGCTGGGAATGACAAATTGAAGTAGAATGGCATCACGTTCATCAGCAAAAAGCACATATCAAGATCTGTCATGAAGTACAACGCTGTCTGTGATAGGATAGTATCCATACAAGGAAGGCCACTGATACCACTATTATTCACATTTAGTTAATAACCACTAAAGCCAGTGATGATTAAATTGAAGAATTCTACCAACTCCTTCAGCTTGAACTTGATCAAACATGCATTCAAGATGTATTGATAATTA
Organism: Chrysochloris asiatica; assembly: GCF_000296735.1. Lineage (NCBI taxonomy): Eukaryota > Metazoa > Chordata > Mammalia > Afrosoricida > Chrysochloridae > Chrysochloris > Chrysochloris asiatica. Next base: position 2,883,310 of record NW_006408835.1, read on the forward strand.
TTGGTTATTGGGATGCAAAGGTTGGAAACAAAGAGGAAGGATCAGTGGTTGGAAAAATATGGCCTTAGTGATAGAAATGATGTTAGAATTTTGCAAAACCGATGACTTGCTCATTGCAAATACCTTTGTTAAAAACAACATAAAAGATGATTATACACATGGACCTCACCAGAGAGAATACCAAAAATCAAATTGACTACATCCATTTGTGGAAAGAGATGGTGGAAAATCTCCATATCATCAGTCAAAACAAGGCCAGGGACAGACTGTAGAACATCAATTGCTCATATGCAAATTCAGGCTGAAGCTAAAGAAAATGAAAACAAGTCCACAATTGCCAAAATATAATCTTGAATATAGCAAACCTGAATTTAGGGTTCATCTGAAGAACAGATTTGATGCATTAGACACTAAAAACCAAAGTCCGGAAGAGTTGTGGGATGACATCAAGAACATCATACAGGAAGAAAGCAAAAGGTCATTAAGAAGACAAGAAAGAAAGAAACGACCCAAATGGATGCCAGAACAGACTCTGAAACTTGTTCTCCAGCATAGAAATGCTAAAGCAAATGGAAAAAATAAGGAGGTAAAAAGTTGAACAGAAAATTTCAAAGGGCAGCTCAAGAAGACAACATGTGTTATAATGAAATGTGCAAAGACCTGGAGTTAGAACACCAAAAAGAAAGAACTAAATAAAAAAATCAAGCCTTGGGTTGCAATATTGTAGGGTTCCAAAGCCAAGGAGCTCTGGTAATGTAATGATTACGAATCGAGCTGTAAACCGCAAGGGCAGCAGTTTGAAACTACTAGCTGTTCCACGGGAGAAAGATGAAGCTTTCTGCTCCTGTAAAGATTTGTAGCCTCGGAAACCCTGTACAGGGGTGCTATGAAATGGAACCAACCCCATGGCACACAGCCAAATAGCCAAAATATTGAATGATGTAGAAAAAATCAAAAGAAGATGGAAGGAATATACAGAGTCACCATACCAAGAGGAAATGGTCAATGTTCAACCATTTCAAGGGATTGCATATAACCTAGAGCCAATGATATTGAAGCAAGAAGTCCAAGCTGCACTGAAGGCACTGACAAAATAACAAGGCTCCAGGAATTGAATGAATACAAATTGAAATCTTTCAACAAGTTGATACAGCACTGGAGGCACTCACTGATCTATTCCAAGAAACTTGGAAGATAGTTAACTTGGCCAACTGATTGGAAAAGATCCATATTTGTACCCATTTCAAAGAGAGGTGACTGACCTAACGGGATGCTGAAATAATCTAACAATATCATTAATATCACATGAAAGTAAATTTTGCTAAAGATGATTAAAAAACTGTTGCATTAGTGCATCGAGAAGGAGCTGCCAGAAATTCAAGGTAGAATCAGAAGAGGACGTGGAACTAGGGATGTCATTTCTGACAGCAGATTGATTTTAGCTGAAAGCAAAGGACACTGAAAAGATGTATACATTTGCTTGATTGACAATGCAAATTCTTTTGACTACATGGATCATGACAAACTGTGGATAACGTTGTGGAAATAGATGTTTCAGAACAGTGAAAAGTCGGTTTGAACCAAGAGGTGGGTAGTTCAAGTTCACCAGCCACTCCTCAGAAACCTTGTATCCCTCTCTATGGGTCAGAACCAACTCAACGGCACTTCACAACAACAATGATTGTGCTCAGGAGGAACTTGAGCCATTGTCAGAACAGAACAAGGGAACACAGTTGTTTAAAATCAGAAAGGGTGTGCACTAGTATTGTATCCTTTCACCATACTTACCAATTGTATGCTGAGCAAATAATCCAAGAGTTGGATTATGTGAAGAAGAAGAATGTGACATTAGGGTTGTAGGACGATCATTAACATCTGTGATATGCAAATGATACAACCTTGCTTGAGGAAAATAAAGAGGACTTGAAATACCTACTGATGAAGATCAAAGATTACAGGCTTCATTGCAGATTGCATATCAATGTAAAGTAAGCAAAAATCCTCACAACTAGACCAATAAATAACATCATAATAAAAGGAAGAAAAGATTGAAGTTGTCAAAGACTTCATTTTTCTTGAGTCCACAATCAACACTCATGGAAGCAGCAGTCAAGAAATCAAATGATGCATTGTGTTAGGCAAATCTGCTGCCCTTTAAAGTGTTAAAAAGCGAAGATGTCAGTTTGAGGACTAAAGTTCGTCTGACCCATGCCACGGTATTTTGAATCACTTCACATGTATGTGAAAGTTGGACAATGAATAAGGAAAACTGTAGAAGAATCAATGCAGTTGAATTATGGTGCTGGTGAAGACTTGAAAATACCATGGGCTTCCAGATGAACAAACAAATCTATATTGTAAGAAATGCAGCTAGAATGCTCCTAAGAAGCCAGGATGGTGAGACTTCATCTCTCGTACTTTGGACATGTTGCCAGAAGGGACCCATCCCTAGAGAAGGACATCATGCGTGAAAAAGTGGAGGGTCAGCCAAAAAAAGGAAGACTCCCAACAAGATGCATTGACACAGTGGCAGCAATTGTGAGGATGACAAAGCACTAAGCATCGTTTCATTTTGTTGTGTATAGGATCCCTGTGAGTTGGAACCAACTCAATGCCCATAACAATAACATCATCATTTCCCACAGAAATAGTTTGATTCCTGTGTATTTTGTCTGGTGAAGTCCACGTATACAGTTGCAGTTCATATTGTGGAAAAAAAGTATTTGCAATCTATAATTGGTCTTACCAAATTTTATCATAAGATCCCCAGCATCCTTTCAATCACCAAAACCATAATTTCCAAATACTGATTGTTCTTTTTTGGTTCCAACATTTGTAGTTCAATTACCAGTAATATCAATGGCTCTTAACTGCGTATTTCACAGGCATAATTGTACTTCAAGATCTTGAAATGCTCTTCTTGACAATGACTGTAATGCCATTTTTCTTCAAGTTGTCACTCCTAGCATAGTAAACCATATGTTTGTCTGATTCAACATGGCTAATACCTGTCCATTTCAGCTCACTAATGCCTACAGGAGTCCTGGTGTAACACTGTAGGATAAATACTGGACAGGGTTGTATTCTTTCACCATACTTATTTAATCTGTATGCTGAGCAAATAATCCAAGAAGCTGGGTTATATGAAGAAACACGTGGCATCAGGATTGGAGGAAGACTCATTAACAACCTGTGATATGCAGATGATACAACCTTGTTTGCTGAAAGTGAAGAGAACTTAAAATACTTACTGATGAAGATCAAAGATCACAGCCTTTGGTATGGATTGTGTCTCAATTTAAAAAAAAAACAAAAATCTCCCACTGGACCAATAAACAACATTCTTATCAATGGAGAAAAGATTGAAGTTGTCAAGGACTTCATTATTCTTGGATCAACTACCAACACTCGGGGAAGCAACAGTTAAGAAATCAAATACCATATAGCATTAGGCAAATCTTCTGCATGAGATCTTTTTACAATGTTGAAGAGCAAAGATGTCAGCTTGAGGACTAAGGTGCACCTGACCCAAACCATGGTATTTTCAATAACCTCATATGCATGTGAAAGTTGGTCAGTGAATAGGAAGACAATAGAAGAATTGATGCTTTTGAGTCATTGTATTGGAGGATAATATTGAAAGTGCCATGGGCTGCCAAAACAACCAACAGATCTGTGTTGGAAGAAGTGCAGCCAGAGTGCTCCTTGGAGGCTAGTATGGCCAAACTTCATCCCCAAAACTCAGGAAATATTGTCAGGAGGGACCAGTTGTTGGAGAAGGATATCATGTTTGGTAAGGTGGAGGATCAGAGAAAAAGAGGAAGACCCCCAGCAAGATGGATTGGCAATATGGCAGCATCAATGGGCTAAAGTGTGGCAGCAATTGTAAGGTTGGCCCAGGATCGGGCAGTGTTTCATTTCACTGTGCATAGGGTCACCATGAGTTGGTACCAACTCAATGGCACCTAACAACAATAACCGAAAGATCAGTGGTTTAAACCCATCCATTATTCCGTGGAAACCCTATACAAGATATCTATGAGTCATAACTGATTTGATGGCATAATACCTAGAATATCTGTCTTCCATTTCATTTGTGACAACTTCCAATTGTCTTAGATTCATTCTTTGTACATTGAAATATTGATGATTAATGGATGTTTGCAATTGTTTCGTCTCATTTTGTGCCTATCACTAAGGTCAACTATATTTTGAGAAGGCAATTCTTCCCCCGTCATGACTTGCAACCTGAGTGGCTCACCTTTAGGCACTACATCAGACAATGTTCTGCTGCTATTCATGAGGTTTTCAGTGGCTAACCTTTTAGAAGTGGTTCACTTCTCCTTTTCCCTAGTTTGTCTTAGTCTGGGAGTTCCGCTGAAACCTGTCCACCATTAGTGACACTGCTGGCTTTAAAAATACAAGTGGCATAGCTTCCAGCATCACAGCAACACACAAACCACCACAGTGTGACAAACTGACAGACTTTGGTGGACTAGATATATATGAACTTAATATTGATGTGGAGCTGTAGGATAAGGATAGACTGCTAATTGCAGAGTCAGTGGTTCAAACCTACTAGCTGCTCTTTGGAAATGTTATACAGTTCCACTATGCATCGGAAGTGACTGAATGGCACTTTACAACAACAAATATATATATATATATGAAACTGATAAAATGCAAGGGAGAAATAGTATTATAATAATAGAAACTCAAATACACCACTTTCAATATTCAACAGAACAGTTAGAAAGAAGATCATCAAGGAAAAAAAGGGCTTGGGTTGCATTATAAACCAACTAGACTTATCAGACATCTATGTTGTTGCTGTTAAGTGTCATTGAATCAGTTTTGACTCATAACAACACTGCAAAAGGTTTCACATGCATATACAGTTGTTGAAAATCTTAGGCATTAGTGAGTTGAAATGGACTGGTATTAGCCATTTTGAATCAGAAAATCCTATGGTTTACTATTCCAGGAATGACACATCAAAGAAAAATGACATTATATTCATTATCAAAAAGAACATTTCAAGCTCTCTCTGTGATAGACAACAGTGCATTGACAGAGAACTGCCAGAAATTCAAGCCAGATTCAGAAGAGGACATGGAACTAGAGATATCATTGCTGAAGTCAGATGGATCTCAGCTGAAAGCAGAGAATACCTTTCCTTTGTTAACTATGCAAAAGCTTTCTACTGAGTAGATGACGAAAGATTATAGCACTGTGAAGACTGGGTATTTCAGAACACTTCATTGGGTTCATGAGAAACCTGTACATAGACCAAGAGGCAGTTAGTTGTTAGAACAGAACAAGGGGATATTGAATGGCTTAAAATCAGGTGATATGTGCACCAGAGTAGTATCCTTTCACTGTATTTACTCAATCTATTGGCTGAGAAAATAATCTGAGAAACTGGATTTTATGTAGCAGAATGTGGCATCAGGATTGGAGGAAGACTCAGTAACATATGTCGATGATGCAACTTTGCTTGCTGAAAGAAAGAGGACTTAGAGAGACCTCAGCCTTCAGTATGGAGTGTACCTTAATGTAAAGAAAACAAAAGTACACCTGGACCAATAAATAACATCATGATAAATGGAGAAAAGATAGAAATTGTCAAAGTATTCATTTTGTTTGGATTCACAATCAGTGTTCATGGAAGCAGCAGTCAAGAAATCAGACTATATATTGCTTTTGGCGAATCTGCTGCAGAAGACCTCTTTAAAGTGTTAAACAGCAAAGATGACACTTTGAGGGACTAAGATGAGCTTGACTCAAGCCATGGCATTTTCTCTGGTAGCGTAGTGGTTACGACTCGGGCTGTGAACCGCAAGGTCAGCAGTTCGAAACTACCAGCTGCTCCGCGGGAGAAAGATGAGGCTTTCTACTCCCGTAAAGATTTACACCCTCGGAAACCCTGTACAGGGTCGCTATGAGTCGGTTCCGACTCCACGGCACATAACAATGAATAAGTTGGACAATGAATAAGGAAGACCAAGGAAGAACCAACGCATTTGAATCTATGGTATTGGAGAAGAATATTAAAGTACCTTGGACTTCCAGAAGAACAAATAATTCTGTGTTGGAAGAAGTACAGCCAGAATGCTCCTTATAAGCCAGATAGTTTCTTGTACTTCAGAAATGCTATCAGAAGGGACCTGTCCCAGAAAAAGTATATCATGTTTGGAAAAGTGTAGGGTCAATGACTAAGATAATGGCTCTCAGTGAGATGGATTCACATAGTGGTAGCAACCATGCGCTCAAACATAACAACAGATATGAGGATGGTGAAGGACCAGGCAGTGTTCCATTCTGTTGTGCCTAGGTCTCGAGTCAAAACTGAATCAAAGGCACCTAACAACAATAGGAACAATCCACCACATTAATGCAACAAAGGAAAACCCCACAGGATTTTCTCTATGGAGACAGAGAAAGCATTTGATAAAATTCAACATCTTTCCTGATGAAAACCCTAAAGAAGATTGGAATAGAAGGAAATTCCTTATTATGATTCAGGGAACATATAAAAAGCTAACAGTAGCATTATACTTAATGGAAAAATACTGAGAGGTTTTCCCCTTGAAATTGGGAACAAGACAAAAGTGCCCATTCTCACCACTTTTATTCAATATTGGTGAGTAGTAACAAGGGTCTTAAAAGCTTGTGAGCACACAAGAACACCCAAAGTTGCAGATAGTACCCATTTTACTTAGCCTTGATGGCTTGATAATCAGAATTCGACTATAGGAAGATAAAAAAAAAAATAGCAAAACAAATTTTGATAAAGGAAATGAGGGTAAATTGCTACAATTTGATGAACTTGACCTATCCTCATGGAGATAGTAACTCTAAATACCAACAGAGAGGGAAGGATTCTTCACATCAAGTATCAATGCTATCCCCACTGTACACAGGGTAGATAAGGATGGACAACTTAGACATTGGCTTCCTAAAATGAGGGGGCAATAAAGGCATGAAGTGACTGGCTTATAAGATTTCAAGGGGGGCTTAGTTTAAGTGCATGTGGGGAGAGAAAGCATCCCCACTGAATAGTTTTCATCTTGTCTAGATGGGTCTGGTAAAAAGAGATGGGGATAAGATTCTTATGATTCAGTAATGCGTAATTGTTATTATGACCAATTGTGACTCTCACAATTGTAAAGGTAGAAGCTTTGTAACAAAAACAGGGGTGTGGTTAATCTTACAGTCCAGAAACGAAAGACCCTAGGATCATTAAGGAAGAAGAGCACAAGTGGAATGCGAGACCTTATCCAGAGAAGCAGTGACACCAGAGATGGAAGCAGAGATGGGGACATGGAGAGAAGGATCAGCTGAGGACACTAGTTTCACGGGAAGAGAGGGACTGGGTGGTGGCGACCAGGAGGCAGCCTTGCAGAATGTGCCCTTTGGTGGTGCAAATTATTATATATTCCTGAGTGTTTAAAAAAAAAGAGTTAAAGTGAATAGGGAGAAATACTGTTAACTGATGAAGGAGATTATAATCATTGTAATGGAACAAGGTGTATGATTTGTTGAATGTAAAACTGATAATCTGCCCTGTAAACTTTCACTCAATCCACAATAAAAACCTTAAATAAATAAATAAATAGAGGTCTTGTGCAAAAATTAAAAAAAAACAACACAAACTTGTGAGCAGCCATCTAAGATGAAATTATTGGTCTCTTCCCATCTAGAATAAAGAAGCATGAGAAAAGTCAAAGACTTAGAGAAACAGCCAAACAGAGTAATGTACTGTATGAACCAGTACAAAGAACTAGATCCAAACGCTCTGTTTCGGATCACAATGGAAGGTCCTAGATACAGTAGGAGAAAAATGTAGAACAAAATGCAAAATCATCAAAGTGTCCAGAATTATTGGTCTGAATGAGACTGGTTGAACTCATTACACTATGCCCCTAGATAGCCTTTAAACCTGAAACTGCATCCACTGTGACAGGCAACAGTATATCAATGAAGAACTGCCAGAAATTCAAGCTGGATTCAGAAAAGGAGTTGGAACTATGGCTATCATTGCTGACATCAGATGGATTTTGGCTGAAAGCAAAGAATACCAGAAAGATTGTTCACCTGTGCTTTGTTGACTATGCAAAATCTTTTGATTGAGTAGATTATGAAAAATTATGATACCACTGTGAAGAATGGGTATTCCAGAACACTTCATTGTGTTCATGAGGAACCTGTATACAGACCAAAAGGCAGTTGTTAGAACAGAACAAGGTGATACTGAATGATTTAAAATCAGGAGATACGTGCACCAGAGTAGTATCCTTTCACCATACTTATTCAATCTGTATGCTGAGCAAATAATCTGAGAAATTGGGTTATGCAAAGCAGAATGTGGCATCAGGATTGAAGGAAGACCAGTTAACAACCTGTGATACCTCACTCCCTGAGATCATCTTTCAGCCAAACAACAGACAGACCTACAAAGTGAACACTAACAGTCATGAGGAACATATTCCTCATAGCAATCAACCACATGAGACCAAAAGGATAGCATTTGCCCCAAAGCAATGTTTCCCAAAGGAAGGGAGGGAGGAGCAGAAAAGATGGCAAACGGAACTCAGGGAAGAAGTGGACCCAATGCTGTTACATTGAAGAGATTGTAACTAATGTCAGGAAGCAAAGTGTGTATAAACTGTCGAGTGGGGCATTAATTTACTCTAGAAACTTCACCCAAACCACAATAAGACGTTCAATAAACAAATAAAATTTAGAAAAAAGAAATACATTCAGGTGTTCACTTAACTGACGTACCTTTATTTTGTCTTCAGCTTTTTGACCACCATGAATAATGCCCCCTAAAACAAAATAATCTCCACATGTCTTACTTATCAGTACATTTATTCTATGAGAAAAATTCCAGTAATGAAAGTGCTGAGTTGAATGGTCATATGTCTTTGAAAGTATGGTAGAAGGTTCAAATTTACTTTCTAAAAATGCTGAAACACATCATATTTCTACCAGTAATGGACAACAATAATACTGCTGACAGTTATTGATTGCTTACCTTTTCTTCATTTGCTCCTTTCTTTTTTCTATTTGAAATCTATTTCGTGACATTGGTCTTCCCCCTTCTCAAGATGGCAACTGAGCTCAGTATAAGCTAGTCCAGGTAATCTGACCCCCTTTTCCTAGTGATATTTGTTAACATTGGCTGCCATCATGTTTAGAAATGGGCATAGGAATCAATTCAATCTAAAGATGAGTGAGGTGAAGGAAGTTGACTGGGACTGTCTAGGAAAAAATTTCCTTTCTCTCTAGTAGGGCACAGAATATGAATTTAAAAGCATGGGACCGAGTGGGACTGGTAGCCTTCTTAGTTCTGAGGGGTGTCAGCTCAGAGGGAAGCTGACTCTGGACCTCAGCATGGAGGAAAAAACAAACAAACAGGCCTTTGAAGTCATCACAGGCCATCCAACCCTGAGGCTCAAGTTCCAAAAACCAATAAATGTCCTCACTGTTTAGTGTTTTGGGAAGTTTTGTTTTTACATGCATCTTAAAGCCTCGTAACTAATATAGTTATTACAAGTTGGCATATGTAAAACACCCTGCCTGGTATGTCATAAACACCCAGTAAAAGAAGAACAATATCATAGGACCAGTTTTCTGCACAAGAGCCTCTGGCCATTCCTGTCATCACAGCACAAGACAAAAATTCATGAATAGAGCTGAGTTTCCTGATCGTTTTTTCTACTCTTTATTAAAGAGGAAACTTCCCCCAACGAGGAATTCCCGGCTCAAATGTGACATCCTCAATCCCCAAATGAAACTTATCTTCCAGTTCTCACTGAAAACTCTGTGTGGAACAGAAGCACTAGTGTTTTGGGGTGATGCATTTGGCATACTGCAATGTACTATTTTTAATCTTCTTTTAAAAAAAATATGTATATATACGTGGAGTCCTGGTGTGGAGCTGTGGGTTAATGCACTGGACTGCAAAGTTGTTCTGAACCACAAGGCTGGCAGTTCAAACTTACCAGCTGCTCCTCGGAAACCCTGTAAAGGATCACTATGGATTGGAACTTTTTTGATGGCACTTAACAACAACATATGTACATATCCAACTCACAGTGAACCCATGAGCGTCAAAGTAGAACTTTCTCCAGGAGGTTTTCAGTGGCTGATTTTAAAGAAGTGAATCACCAGAACTTTCTTTTCAGGTGCATCTTGATGAACTTGAATGTCCAACCCTTTAGTTAGCAGCTGGGTATATTAACTGTTTACACCATCCAGGACTCATATACATATTCTACCTTGTTTTTCAGAGCTTTTAGGGAATAAGCAAATCCACCTACATTCCTGATGGATATTCAGTATCTCAGATACTCTCTCCAACTCTTGATGCCACAGCACCCTCATGGACCCTAAAATATACCTTTAGGGCCCCCACTCAATCCAAGAGTAAGGCCAGTCACTGAATGCCCATGTTAGGGTCTTTTAAGAAACAATAGAGCCATTCCAATAGTGCAGAGAACAATTGTCCTTCAGAAAAGCAACCAGGTTCTGTTGCAGTGATAAGGTCAAATTTTGGAGTTCAATCCAGCCACATAGCTTATTTGCCATGAGGTCTTCGGTAGGTTGCCCAACCCCTCTAAGCCTTGGTGTTCTCAGGTTATAATACAGGGCCAACCTATTGAGAGGACAAAGATTCATTAGACAATCTTTCTGAAGTATCTAGTGATATGCCAGGCTCCAGCAAGTGCTCACTCAGTGAGGTTTTATTGTGGCAGCTACCTTAGAACCATGTTGTTATTATTGTTAAGTGCTGTCAAGTCAACTCTTGATCCCATATACAAGAGAATAAAACACTCCCTGATCCTGCATCAGCCTCACAACCACTCCCACCTGGAGCTCATTGCTGTAGCCTGTGTCAACCCATTTATTGAGGGTCTTTCTCTTCTTCACTGGCTCTCCAGTTCACCAAGCATGATGTCCTTCTCTGAGGACTGGACTCTCTTGATAACGTTCAGTCTGAGAAGAAGTCTCTCCATCCATACTTCTAAGGAGCATTCTGGCTCTATTTCTTCCAAGACATTTATGTTCATTCTTCTGACAGTCCATGAAATATTCAATATTCTTCATCAACACCGTAATTCAAAGGCATCAATTCTTCATTGGTCTTCTTTATTCATTGTCCAGCTTTTGCATGCATATGAGGCAACAGAAAATACCAAGGCTTGGGTCAGGTGCACAATAGTCTTCAAAGTGACATTGGCATAAAGATACTAAAGAAAGAAAAAGAAGAAAGGCTACCATAGCCCTGAGTCTTTTTTGTGTTGTTGTTAGGTTCCAATATGTCCGTTCTGTCTCATAATGACCCTATGTACAATAGGAGACACTGCCTGATACGGCATCATTCTCACAATCTTTGTGGTGTTTGAGTCAATTGTTGTAGCCATGGTGCCAACCCATCTTGTTAAGGTTCTTCCTCTTTTTCATTGACCCTCTACCAAGCACAGTGTCCTCATGGGGCTGATCTATCCTGATAATATCACCAAAGTATATGAGATGAAGTCTCTCCATATTGCTTCTAGGAGTATTCTGACTATCCTTTTTTTTTTTTTT
>NW_006408835.1:2895710-2911500 GCF_000296735.1 Chrysochloris asiatica
GTTCTTGTGCATATGCCCTCTCTTCTTCTCAGCTGGACACTTCACTCTTCACTCTAGACCTCTGTGGCTATGTCACTGACCCTGGGCCCAAGAGTCCCCAGGTCTTGCCACACTGCTGGCCAACCAGGCCTCCACCTGGGTTCACAGGAGTCTATTGAACATTGTAGGGCGTACCTCACAGCTTCATTGCTGTTTTTCCCTCACTTCCCCTTATCAGTGATGAACGTGGTCACCAATCAGAGCATGTATTCCCATTGAACCTTAGTCTTGCAAGAGGGTTTGCACTGAGGGGACCCGGCCACTTGCCTTGATGTCTCTTGGGCAAGCAACTTGCTTGTTCTTGTAGTAGTCTGCCTATATTGTTTTGTATTTTCCTTGTAGGTCTTTCTTTCAAGAAGTATCTTCTGTTCTTCTAGCCGCTCCAGGCTGATCTGCTCATCCTTCCAAGTGGAAATTTCCCATCTCTGAAGATTCTGGATGTGGTTCAGGCTTCCACCTATGGTCTTATGTAATGCAGAGGCTCCGCAGGAAGCCTCCTTCACTGGGCATGTTGTAGCCCCATTTTAGGTATTCCAATCAGTTATAGGCAGATGTATTTATAAGCTTTCTATGGTGATATTTTTGGCTATTCCTTTCTCTCCCTCTCTAGTGTCTATTTTATAATATAATGCAAGGAAAACCATGAGTCAAAAGACAGCCAAGCATCTTAACATTCTTCTCCCTTTTTCCCCATTCCAACCATGTTTCAATCCCTGTATCCCAGAGCCCTGTTATTCCAAGGTTGTGCATACATCATTATTTACCTCTGTCCCACTTAGCCCATGCAAACCTGTCTAATTGTTCTCCCATCTGCTTTGTTCTTCCATTCCCCTCTCCCTTCTTATATATTGCCCCCCTCCTCAGCACCCAAATTATCCTGTGCTGACTATACTTTTAAGATAGATATTATTCATACTTCCGGTAGTCCTTGGTACTTTGATTACTGTTCTTCAATATAGTAATTCTGTGAAAGAATGGTTATTCAATTGAAATTTCACTTATATTTACAAGGTTACAGGAAACATTATAAAATACATATAACCTTCATGCAATAATAACCCTCATGTTTTTATCTTAACATAACAAAAGTGAGTTGAACATTCTGTTTTGATTCTAGCTGCTTTCACACACCCTTTCAATGAATTGACACCATCCACATGCTCCTGGTGTTGGGCATTTGGGTTGTTTCCAAATTTTTGCTGCTATGAATAGCATTGCAGTAAACACTCGTGGGCAAGCTGCTTTTTTTTTTTTTTCTCCTTCCTTTTTATATCTCATTAGAACATTGCTGTTGTTTTTTTTTTCTCCCCTTATTAGTGTCAATAAAATGAGATTTACTCAAGTTGTCCTACACAAAAGAGATCCAATATATGAAACTATGACTCTGAGGATGAAGCTGAGGTGGTTCGACGGGAATTGTCTTTTTGGGGGCCACATAACTTCTCTTAACATCTTTGTCCTATTTCTCCCTTTGTTCAGCTTTTCGTGCTATTTTAAACTTGTGTCTCCTTTCTGGATTTGGCCATCCTGTGTGCTATGACTTCTCTTTCCTTATTCTTCAGGATTGTTTTGACCAATAACTCTAAATTTGATCCCAAATATGGATGGAGCCAAAAGAGCAAAGAAGGAGGCTAGCAACTCCAGGATTATGACATACGAGTTTACTAAGGGGCTTACTTAGGAGGCAAGCCCTGGTTGGCAGCAGAGCGAACTCAAATCTATGCATTTCCCAGAGGAAGGCAGACTTTTGAACAAAGATGGCTTCATGTCAAGACTCCAGAGCTCCAAGGCCACCATAGTAGGTGTTACATGAAAATTATTTAGCAAGTGGAAGTGACCTAGTGGACAGAAAGCATGTAGCTATATTCAGCCTCAAAAAGCCTGTTTCCCTGCAAAGACATTGTGTCTCTGTTACCGCTGACCTGATAATTACTCGTTTTTGTTTTTCCTGCCTCAGGTTTATTAGTATCAGCTATCAATCAGCTCCATGAAGATGGTAGCCCAAAAGGTCATGCCAGTCCCTCTGTCCTCAAATGGAGAACTCTATTCCATCTTTGTGGGGTCCTGGGCACCTTTGGGAGCCTGAGTTGAGGCCTTGGTTGAAGCTTCAGACTTAGTTTGAGCATTGGACTTGGTCTTTGGCTTACAGAGCTTCAGACCCTTGGCAATGCGTGCCCAAGCATGCTTCCCCTGCTTGGGATGGGCAATGTAGGCCAGTGGACAACAAAGGCACAAAGTGACTGGTTTACAAGTTTTTAAGAGGTAGTTTAGTTTCAGAGGGGGAGGGAAGGTAGAACCCCCACTGAATAGTTTTCATTGTGTCTAGAAGGGTCTGGTGAAAGGAATCATAAGATTCTTATGATTCAATAGTGAGTAATTGTTATCACAACTAATTGTGACTGTCACAACTGTAAAAGTAGAAGTTTTGTAACAAAAAGTGGAGAGTCGTTAATCTTACAGTCCAGGATCAGAGGACCCTAGCACCATCAAGGGAGAAGAGAACAAGCGGAATGTGGGACCTTATCCAGAGAAGCAGCGACACCAGAGACGAGGACATGGAGAGACAGAGCAGCTGTGGGCTCTAGAGTCATGGAAAGAGAAAGGTTGTGTGCTGGTGGCCAAGAGGTAGGCTTGCAGAATGTGCCCTTTGGTCATTTAAATGATTGTATATTCCTGAGTGTTTTGTGTACATCCTCCCCCAAAACAAACAAACAAAAAAGAGGGAATGGCAGCAAATACTTTGAATGGTGATGAACAGAGGGGATTGTAATCATTGCAATGAAATGGTGAGTGTAAAACCAATATTTTCCCATGTAAACTATCACTCAATTTGCAATAAAAGCTTAAAAAAACCCACATATCACATAGAAGAAAAAAAAAGACAGAGAGAGAAAGAGAACTGCTTCTTTGTCCTTGGAGCTCTTTGGCTTCTTGGTAGCTTTGATCCACAGGTTTCCTGTTTCCTAAGGTGAACTTGAGTGAGTCGCTGTTCTTTGAAACCAAAAGAAACTAATTGTAGGGCAACTGCTTGGCGTTTCCCTATAGTTTATTAATGTTCCTTTCCTTTTCCTTTTTTGTCGATTTTCTTTCTCTCTTTGTATCACTTTGGATGGTCTCTGTTGCCATGCTTTCAAATTCGTTAAGCTTTTCTTTAGCAATGTATAATCTGTCGTGTGTCCCATCCAGCAATTTTATTTAAATTTTTATTGTAAATTGTGTGAAGGTTTACAGAGGAACCAAGCAATTCATATATATATATATATATATATATGTATGTATGTGTTTATTTCCTGTTTCTATTCCTCTTTCTGAATTTTGTCCTTAGGTAAATACTGTGCTTTTGATCTCAAATGATTGGCTACCCTAAGAAGTGTGTAACTCCCTAGATTTATTGTTCCTCATATAGATATGCCTATTGTTAGATATTGCATGGTTTAATATCAGAACAGGTATGTATCAGTGTTGCCAGATGTTAACACAGCTACCAGACTAAAATGGATTAGGAAGAAAGACCTGGCTGTCTACTTCCAAAAATCAGTCAATGAAAACACTATCTGTCACAAAGGTCTAGTACACAACTAATCATGGTGATGGGGCAGGACTGAGCAGCACTTTGTTCCATTGTGTGTGTGGGCACCATGAGTCGGCTGACTCTGAGGGCAGCCAACAACAATTAACAATGTTTGCTTTTATTTTAAAGTAATACCCTTCTGAGTGTTCTGCCCATGAACAACATCTTCCATTCTGTCTTATGTGAGGATAAACTATTACTCCCTCTTTATCAGTTTCAAATATTATTTCCTCATTTCCTTTTGTTGTTGTTAAGTACCATGGAGTTGGTTCCGACTCATAGTGACCCTGCACAGGGTTTCCGAGGCTGTAAATTTTTACAGGAGCAGAATGCCTCATCTTTCTCCTGTGGAACTCCTGGTAGTTTCGAACTGCTGACCTTGAGGTTGGCAGCCCGACTCGTAACCACTACACTACCAGAGCTCCACATTTCCTTTTAGGCAGTTCTTTATTGGCCTTGATTAGCATTCTTATACAAGTGTGCTGGCCAACCTCAGATGACAATTCACAAGAGGCTGTTTGCAGATTTTCAGAGCTCTCTCTGTCTCTTTCTCTTGCAGCTCTTTCCAATCATGGAGTTCTGGTGTTGTGCTGTGGGTTAATGCGCTGGACTGCAAGGTTGGTTTGAACTGTATGGTTGGTGGTTTAAGCTCACTAGTTGCTCCTCAGAAACCCTATATAGGGTTGGTATGAGTTGGAATCGACTCAATGGGACTTAACAACAACAGCAATAGCTATCTTGGTATGTCTACTTTTTTAGCATTGTCTCATCCACTCAAGGAGATGACTGGACTTGGTTTACTTTTTCTCTATGAACTGAGTCTTGGAAACTCTTCCCAGGCAGTAACTTTAATGTAGTGACCTCATCATTTTCTCCTTTAGCAGGGATTACTATCCTGTTCTGCCTGATGTCCAGTATAAAAAACTCCCCACCCCCACCTTTTTTTTTTATAGCCTTTTAGTTGTTTCTGTTGGCATGGTAAATCTGGTACCTGTTATTCCATCTTGGTCAGAATGTTACATTCCTATTAATAATGTCCTTTTAACATTATCTCAGACCTCTGCCATTGTATTTATATTTTTAGTATTTCCATGGTCCCTCAGATAGATCTTGGCTAAAAGCAGAGAATACCAGAAAGATGTTTTCTTGACTATGCAAAGGCATTCAATTATGTAGATCATAACAAATTATGGATTGCATTGCAAAGAATAAGTATTCCAGAACACTTCATTGTGCTCAAGAGAAACCTGTGTATAACCAAGAGGCAGTGGTTCAAACAGAACAAGGGGCTATGGAATGGTTTAAAATGGTTTAAAATCAGGACATTTTTGTGTCTGGGTTATATCCTTTCACTATACTGTTAAATCTGTATGCTGAGCAAATAATCTGAGAAACTGAATTATATGAAGAAGAAAGTGGTGTCAGGATGAAGAGATTCATTAACTTCATATGATATGCAGATGACACAACCGTGCTTGCTGGAAGCAAAGAGGACTTGAAATACTGATGAAGATCAAAGAATACAGTCTCCAGTATGGATTGCACCTCATAAAGAAAACAAAACTCCTCACAACTAGACCAATAAATAACATCATAGAAAAACAGAGAAAAGATTGTAGTTGTCAAAGACTTCATTTTTGCTTGTATCCCCAATCAATGCTCCTAGAAGCAGTGGTCAAATATTGCAATGTAGGCAAATTTGCCGGAAAAGACTTTGTAAAAGTGTGAAAGAGCAAAGATGTCAGTTTGAAGACTAGTGTGTGCCTGCTCCAAGCTATGGTATATTCAATCACCTGATATGCATGTGAAAGTTGGACTGTAGAGGAATCCATGCATTTGAATTATGGTGGTGGTGAAGAATATTGAAAGGAACATGGACTGCCAGAAGAACAAACAAATCTGTCATGGAAGAAATACAGCCAGAATGCGCCTTAGAAGTGAGGATGGTGAAACCTTGTCTCTGGTACTTGAACATATTGTCTGGAGGTATCAGTCCCTGGAGCAGGGCACCATGCTTAGTAAATTGGAGGATCAACTAAAAAGAGGAAGATCCCCAACATGGATCGACACAGTGGCCCTGCATTGGCTCCAACATAATAGGTGTGAGGGTGGCCCAGGACCAGGCAGTGTTTTGTTATGGTGTACACAGATTCGCTCTGAGTTGTAACAGACTTGACCACCCCTGATAACAACAACACTGGTGTGGCACTGTGGAATAAGCACTGGACCGCAAGGTTGGCTTGAACCACAAGGTCACTGGTTCAAACTCACCATTTGCTCCTCGGAACCCCTGTATAGGGCCACTATGAGTCAGAACCGACTGGACACACGAAAACAACAACAGCACATGGCCCCTCACTTGGTTACCCTGAAACTTTTAAGTCCTTTGGACATATCACCTAGGCCACAGGCAATCAGGAGAAATAGCATGAGTTCACCTATCTTCTATCTCTTGCTGCTGTGTTTGTGTTGGCCACATGTAGGACTTCTTTAGAAACCTGTAAGCTTTCTTGCTTATGCCTCCCCACCTGTGTTGTTGTTGTTGTTATGTGCCGTGGAGTCGGTTCTAACTCATAGCGACCCTGTATAGGGTTTCCTAGGCTGTAAATCTTTACAGGAGCAGAAAGCCTCATCTTTCTCCCACGGAACAGCTGGTAGTTTCCAACTGCTTACCCTGAGGTTCGCAGCCCGATTTGTAACCACTACATTACCAGAGCTCCTAGTTCTCTCAAACTTACCAATAAAACCAATGTGTGGGGCTCAAGAATACCTATTTGGTGACTAGAATGTCCTCTTCCCTTGTGTTATTGAGTCTAGGAGCTCTCTAAGGAAGGAGCCCTGGTGACTGACACACCCAGATAATGCTGCCGCCATATGCCAGGATGGAAGGAAAGGGGTTCTAGCATCCCTGTTTCTCGACATCTTGTCACCTCAGGTATCAGCCTCATGCTTTAAGTCATCATAGATAGAGGGCTGTCTTCACCACACAGTTAGGAAATCTACAGTCAGAGTCATCAAGATATGGTTGTTGCTATATTTTATTAAGAACATTTTAACAGTTCTTTCTTACTTCTTCATCTTCTTTCTTTTTTTGTTTGGTTTCACTAACTTATGCAATTTATATTAACATTAATTTGTCATTTTGAAATAAATTGACTTACAATACAATTGCAAAAATCATATAAAAATCACCAAATATCTTTCATTCGGCTTTCCTTAATTTTAGCATCTTATATAACCACATTGTATTTATTTTATTTTTTTAGTTTAAACTTATAAAACAAAAATCATGTGTTCATTTAAATGTCCAAAGGGCATATTCTGCCAGCCAGCCTTCTGCCCCCAGGCACAGAGCCTTGGGCCTCGAACCCGCAATGGCTCTGTCTCTCCATGCCACCATCTCTTTAGTCGCCTTCAGTGCATTTATTGAAATCATGAAGTTAGCAGTGATGCTATATTACTAACTCATCTAAAGTCTTATTTAAATTTAGTTTTCGATTTTTACACCAATGTGCTTTTCTGGTCCAGGATAAAATCCAAGATCACAGATTGCCTTTGTTTGTCATGTCTCCTTAATACCCTATTCTGTCTTTGACTTTTGCAATTTTGGTTATATATGCGTATTTTTGGCAAAAATGCCACATAAATTATGTTGTGTTCTTCTTAATACATCACGACGTCACCATGCCTCATTTATTGTTAAGTGCCTTGAGTTGGTTTCAACCTATAACGGCCCTATATAGGGTTTCTGAGGAGTGACTGGTAGGTCTGAACCTCCAACTTTGCAGTTCAAACCAATGTTGCGGTCCAGTGCTTTGTCCTATAGCCCCACAATTACTAGTGGTGTTTGACTTCAATCGCATGCCTAAGATGGTTGCTACCTGGTTTCTTCACTGTGAAATGATTACTCCTTTAGTAATCACTAAGGTCCTGGTGTGTTACTGTGGATTAATATTGGTTTAAACCATGAGGTCGGCGGTTCAAGCTCACGAGCTGATCCTCAGAAACCCTATTCAGGGCTGCTATGGGTCAGAACTGACA
This sequence comes from Chrysochloris asiatica, assembly GCF_000296735.1. Classification (NCBI taxonomy): domain Eukaryota; kingdom Metazoa; phylum Chordata; class Mammalia; order Afrosoricida; family Chrysochloridae; genus Chrysochloris; species Chrysochloris asiatica. The sequence continues at coordinate 2,903,362 of NW_006408835.1, forward strand.
CGATGGCACTTAATAACAACAAGAAGTGTCTTATAGGGAGATTCTTGGAGGATGCATAAATGTCTACTTTTCATCATAATGTTTTCCCTCTGGCTCTTGCTTTTTCTCCTTGTCTCAGCAAAAGCTGACTGCCGACTGATAATCTATTAGTTTCCCTAATCATATAATGGGGTGGTTTTCATCCCAGTTCAGTTCTACCCTGGGCTGATGCTGGTTTTCCTAAGTACAGCTTAGGCCTTCTGAGCATCAGGCTCTGTTTGCATTCTGGGCTACTGGAGGGGAGAAGTGTCTCCATGAGCTTGTCAGGACGGAGCTGGGCAAGTTTCAGGCACAGGAGGGCATCCTCTTGCTGGATGTCCTAGGAAGGTCACGACAGCAGCTGTAAGTAGTGACTCTACATTCTAGACCCCATGGCAACAGTCTAGACAATTAACGTGGCTCCCCCACCCAGAAAATGTACGTGCTTTCTCAGCCAGGAGTGAATGTTCTGTGGACCTTACTCTCTTTCATGTGGCTACCCCTGCACCATCTGCGTCTATTCCTCTCTCCCTCATCCCTCTATCACCTGCCCTCAACATTCTCAATCTCAGACTCCACCCTTCCTTCTTCTCCCGGTTCAGGGAATGTTATTCTTTCTCTGTCCTATTCCCACTTTTCTTATTTTGATGTGATGAAATTTATCTTCTTTGCAGCCCCTTGAACACCTGATCTCAATCTGGGTAATTTGCCATGCAATGTTCTGCCTCCCAAGACAAAAGCTAGCTTACAGATATGATCCAGGCTCTGCAGTGCAAAGTGGTACTGCAGACATGAACAGGAGACTTTAATTTGAAAGAGAACAAGAAGAAGCAATAAATCTCTGCCAAGCCCCCAGGGGCAGTGAAGCACAGGTCCTGCCTTTGAAAGTCAGCTTCAGTGACTCCAGTCAGTTGCCAGTGACAACTGGTCTGTGCATGGCTGTAGAGCATCCAAACCTGGGTCTAGCTTCTCAGACAATCTATCATCTACCTAATAATGCTGTTTAAAAGGAGCCTTCACCATTGGACCAATAAACAACATGCATATAAATAGAGAAAAGATTGAAGTTGTTAAAGACTTCATTTTACTCAGACTAACCATCAATACTCATGGAAGCAGCAGAAATCCAATGACGTATTGCATTAGGCAAATCTGCTACATAATACCTCTTTAAAGTATCGAAGTAAAAAATGTCAGTTTGAGGACTCAGGTGCACCTGACTCAAGTCATGGTATTTTCAATAGCCTCATATGCATGTACAAGTTGGGCAATGGATCAGGAAGACCATAGAAGAACTGATTCATTTGAGTTATGGTGTTGGAGGAAAATATTGAAAGTACCATGGACTGCCAGAAGAACAAACAGATCTGTGTTGGAAGAAGTACAACCAGAGGGCCCTTGGAAGCCAAGATGGCCAGACTTCATCTGTCATACTGCATGGACATGTTATCAGGAGGGGCCAGTCTCTGGAGAAGGACATCATGCTTGGTAGAGTGGAGGGTCAGAGAAAAAGAGGAAGACCTCATTGAGATGGACTGGCACAGTGGCAGCAATGGGGTCAGGCATAGGTTGTGAGGTTGGCACAGGACTGGACAGTGTTTCATTTCATTGTGCATAGGGTCGCTATGAGTCAGTTCTGACTCCATGGTACCTAACAAAAACAACAACAACACCTTTCTTTCTTCCTTCTCTTTCCTCCCTTCCTCACCCCCTCTCTTTCTTCTTTCCCTTTCTTTCATCATCTCAGAAACAATTTTATTTCTCCTTGAACCACTCGGTTATCCCTAACGGACTAGAGGGAAGTCATAAATAAGGAGGTGGGAAAAATAAAAGCACAAAGATTGAAATTTCAAAATATTATATTAGCCCTAATGTTAGACTTTTAAATGCTGACACAAAACAAGTGCAATTGTGGGTTGCATGCTATGACTCCAGTACATTCACTGTGCTGGTGTATTTCTGAGGTGTAGTGTGTCCCTTTTTGTATGCTTGTGATTTTAGTCTTTCCCGTACTTCTTCCAGCTCGGAAGCTGTTTCTGGACATATAATCTCATTTTTCTACTCTGATTTTCCTCACCCATGTTGTTGTTGTCGTTAGAGTCAGTTCCAACCCATAGTGACTCTGTATTGGGTTTCCAAGGAGAAGCTGGTGAGCTTGAACCTCTGACCTTGCAGTGCAAATCGACTTTGCAGTCCAGTGCATTAACCCACAGCACCACTGATAATACTCAACACTTCAAACATAAAGAATGTAATGGCTACCAAAACATATGAAAAACTTGATTCATTGAAGTTGAAGATATTATTTTGCACATATATGTAATTTTGGTGTATCCAATTTCTGTTTTGTTGAGAATTGTTGTTGTTGTTTTGCTGTTGAGTCGGTTCCAATCCATAGAGACCCAGTACAAGGTTTCCAAGGAGCAGCTGGTGAATTTGAACTGCTGACTTTGCAGTTCAAATTGACCTTGTGGGGGAGTTCTTATCATATTAGCACCCCACCTCTTATTTCCTAAACTTGTTGTTGTTGTTAAGTGTGTCAAGTCAGTACTGACTCATAGCTGGCCTTACAGTACAAACCAACCTTACAGTCCGCGGCATTGTCCTGCAGCGCCACACCGGGAGTCAGCAAACCACAGCTAAAGTCAGCATGCTTCTGGTTTTTGTCTTGCTCATGACATCAGAGTGGATTGGCTTCAAAAGGAACTGTTTTTGTTGTTGTCCTTGTTTTTGTTAAGTGCCATTGAGTCAATTCCGACCCACAACGACACTGTATAAGGTTTCCAAGGAGCAGCTGGTGAACTTGAACCACCGACCTTGCAGTTCAAACGACTTTGCAGTCTAATGCAGCGCCACACCAGGACTCCAAAAGGAACTATTGTTGTGATTATGTGCTGTGGAGTCGGTTCCGACTCATAATGACCTTGTACAGGGTTTCCGAGGCTGTAAATCTTTACGGGAGCAGAAAGCCTCCTTTTTCTCCCGCGGAACAGCTGGCAGTTTCGAATTGCTCACCGAGGGATTAGCAGCCCAATTCGTAAAAGGAACTGTAGGTGTCCAGCAGTCTCTACGTGCTGCAAATGGCTAACTTAACTTTCCTGCTATTCAAGAGGTTGGAGGTTCAAGTCCTCCCAGAAGTGCCTTGGAAGAAAGGCCTGGAAACAGATTCTTTTAAAACCAGTTCCTGAAATCCCTGTGGAGCTCAGTTCTTCTATGACACAAACGGGGTCACCATGAGTCAGAGTCCTTGGACTGAAACTGGTTAGGCACGAAGTGCCTAGTGTTTCCCTCCATGTATGCCCACCCAGTTCAGAGTCCACCCCCAGCCAATACACATCCAGTGGTTATTCTTAAATAGTTTTGTCTTGATCAGATTCAAGATGTTAAATAATCTCAGTCTCAGACCTTGGACCAGGGACAAATCCGGGGTCAAAAAGGACTTTCCTGGAAGAAGAATATGATGCACAAGTGTTTACTGTTTGGCCTGCAGTGTCAAAGACGTGACCACATAGCCTGCAGGCAGTCTTGCATTCTTGAATTGGCAAGCAGTATAACTGCTCTCTTGCTTTTGACTCATTTACTACCTGACTTCTGAAGACTTCTGGACATCTGAGCAGAAACTGCTTTGCCAAGGAATTCCCACAAAGGAAGGGGATTCACTCCAAGGGAGTTACTTTGCTTTGAACTTAGGCAAAAGTGGAAGGCCTCCTGCTAGCATTTTTCCAGCAAGGGCTGTGGTTGGTATTTTGCTGCTTAGTTAGCAGTTTGGGGTTTAAGGCTTCCTCTCAACCAGCAAGTATGCACATAAAAGGACTCTTTAATTGGACTGCCCTCCAGCTTCTTTGCCTGGCCCTTGCCTACTCACCTTCAGCAGTTTGCTAAATTCTTAATCATCCACCCTGCTGCTCTGGACCAGTCCTTGTCCCCTCTGAGTGTCTCTCATTGTTTTAGTCTTCGTTATAGTGTGTGTCCTTATTAGATCTGATGTGGTTCTCTTTGTTCTCATAACAGCTCCTATGGAGGTCGCTATGTAAATTTTTATGCTATGTTATTTGGTGTGTTACTATTGTGAGAAATAAATCCCAAACTGGTCCATCTTCAGGAATAAAGAAAACAGAAGGCCAGGAAGTTATTAACTGACTGGAATATAATTCGAGGAAGTGGGGAGGGAACCTGTTCAAGAAGTAGAAACCTGAAGGATGGAATCATAAAAGGAAATAGATGACGTCTGGGAAGACTGTTCTCCCCACAGTACTCAGCCAGTGAGGGACTGGGGGAGGGACTCAAGGACTAGGCAATAAAATGTTTGTGAAACAGCTGCTTGGTGAGCCTGACAGTCTTGCCTTCTGGGTTTGGCGCCTGATTTTGCAAGATTGACTAATAAAGCTTCACTCTCACTAAAATAAGATGCTCTGGTAGCGTAGTGGATACCAATCGGACTGCAAATCCCAGGGTCGGCAGTTCGACACTACGAGTTTTTCCGCGGGATAAAGATGAGGCTGCTCTCGGAAAGATTTACAGCCTCAGAAACCCTGTACAGGGTCGCTGTGAGTCGGAACTGACTCCACGGCACATAACCACGAACCAACCTCACGAAAATAAATTCAGAATGGATTTCTTGAGCATTCATCAGTAAACACTCGTGATAACCCCTTGGTGACCTCATATGGTATAAGGTAGTCCGCTCCAGTTCTCCCTCCCATCAGGGTAAGGTCCTAGTTGGGGGTTTATACTGACCTGCCCGTTATCAAGAGGAACCAAGACGCTATTCTAGGTGCCAGCAGTGTTTCTCACAGTATTCATCAGTTATATCCTTTTGTGTACCCTTTATTATTTTAAAGTAGCTTTTTGGTCTTAGTTCATATTTTTTTTGCCAACTGTTCTGTGTATTTAAAAAGTTTTATAACAATAATAAAAATAACCATTAAACCTAGTTGAAGGGTATTTGGGTATGCACTGTTCTGGATAGGATTTGGTCCTGGCTTGGCTACTCACAAGGCTTCCTCATTTCTCTAAGTCCCTATATATATTATTAGACTGTTGTAATTATTAATATGTTGTCGATGTTGTTAACTACCATCACGTGAGTTCCAACTCATAGTGACCCTGTACTGGGTTTACGAGGAGCGGCTGGGGAGTTTGAACCACTGACCCTTGTGGCTCAAACCAACCTGGTGCTCTAGTGCTTTTCCTACAGCACCACATCCGGATACCAGTTATTAATATAACACATGTAAAATGGCAAGTACCTAGTACAAACTCAATAAGAGAACTTTGAGTCTTACAACACATACTGCTATAGTAAGAATACAGTCAGGGATTATAATTCAAAATGCCGGAATCAAATACTGCCTCTTGCCATTTGCCCTGTCGCCTGAGACAAAAACCTCCTGATCTCTGTTGAGTCTGGTTCTCCATGTGTAAAATGTCTGTCAGTGTTGTCATGAAGATTAAATGTGATCTTGTCCATGACTATTTACATTTAGAAAATGTTATCCTTAGGTGCCCTCTTGTCAGTTCCCACTCATAGCGACCCTATGCATAATCGAACAATAAAACACTGTCTGGTCTTGTACCATCCTCAAAATTGTGGTAGCCTTAAGCCCATGTCATGCCACTATGCAATCCATCTCTTAGGAGGTCTTCCTGTTTTTCACTGACCCTCCATTTTACCAAACATGATTCCCTTCTCCAGGGACTGGCCCATCCTGATAACATATCCACAATATGAGAGATGTTAAGTCTTATCCTTGCTTCTAAGGAGCATTCTGGCTATACTTCTTCCAACACAAATTGTGCTCTTTTGGCATTTCATGGTGTATTCAATATTCTTCAATATTCAATTGCATCAACTCTTCAACAGTTATCCTTATACATTGTCCAACTTTGCCATGCATATGAAGCTATTGAAAATACCATGACTTGGGTCAGGCGCACCTTAGTCCTCAAACTGACATCCTTGCTCTTGAACACGTCAATGAGGTTTTGTGCAGCTGATTTGCTTAAAGCAATATGTCATTTGATTTCTTGACTGATGCTTCCATGAGGGTTGATAGTGGATCTAAGCAAAAACGAAGTCTCTGACAACTTCTATCTTTTCTCTGCTTTTCATGATATTATTTATTGGGCTAGTTATGAGGATTTTACTTTTCTTTACATCAAGGTGCAACCCATACTAAAGGCTGTGGTCTTTGATCATTATCAGTAAGCATTTTAAGTCCTCTTCACTTTCACCAAGCAAGGTTGTATCACCTGCATAGCTCAGGTTTTTAATGAGTCTTCCTCCAATCCTGATGCCATGTTCTTCTTCATATATTCAAGCTTTTCAGATTATTTGCTCAACATATGGTAAATAAATTAAGTAAATAAAAGTTATTAATGTTACAAGATACCAGTGTATTTATCAAACACAATATAGTGATTGTAGCGGCCGTGTGATGTGGAGTTAATTCTGACTCATAGTGACCCTGAGGCTGTAAATCTTTATGGGAGCAGAGACCCTTATCTTTCTACTGTGGAGTGGCTGGTAGATTAGAATTGTTGACGTTGTAGTTAGAAGCCCAATTCATAACCCACTAAGCTACTGTTATTGTTGTTGTTATTGTTAAGTATCTTCATGTCCATTCCAACCCATAACAACCCTGTATAGGGTTTCCTAGAAGCAACTGGTGAACTTGAACCTCCAATCTTGCAGTTCAAATTAACTTTGCAGTCTAGTGCATTAACCCACAGCACAACACCAGGACTCCTAAGCTACTAGGGCTCCTTAAGTACTTAATATAGCACTTTCTATATAATTCAAGGAGTCCTTGTGTGGTACTGTGGGTTAATGCACTGGACTGCAAAATCGGTTTGAACAGCAAGGTTGGCGGTTCAAGTTCAAGTCGCTCCTCAAAAGAGTCACTATGGAACTAACTCGATGACACTTAATAGCAACAACATATAATTCAAACACATTGATTCAGCATTATTCTAAGCACTTTTCAAATATTAAGTCAATTAATTCTCATATCAATTATATATATAATCACTTCAATGATCTCAGTTTAATTTATGAAGAAACAGGTTCAGAGAGATAATTCTGCTGGCAAATGGAGAAATTGAATCCAAATACAGGTACTCTGGCTCCAGAATCACTTTGTTTATCTGCTACTAGTTCTACACACAAATATTATAAAACAAACAGAATGATCTGGAGACTATTCTACCATGTTGGATGGTTGACTAGCTGTTTGCAGATGATTTTGACATAGTCTAAGTGTATATTTCAGCTTTTCAAGAACATTCTGTCAGTTACCTCACTTCTCTAGCAAATCTGTCCAATAAATGAATGAATAAATAAAAGCCTTCCAAATGGATGAAAATCTGGTGTTGAATCAGCCAAAAATTATTCTTTCTGAAATTAGCACTAGGTAAAAATTTAAGGTGGTAGGTAGAAAGCAATTGTCACATACCTCTATCTGTAAATTGATCTTTCAACACTTTAGAAAGGTTTCTGTAAGGCAAGACAAAACAGAGATTAGTCTAAGGAATCATCTCTGTAAACCTGAGTAAAATCCTGGTCACCAGGTAAATTTGTAAAAAGTGGGCATTTCTCATTTATGCTTTGTGAGTAGAAAGGAAGAGACAACATACAACCACCAGTGATGGTGTGCATAAACTCACACACTGAGATACATATTCCACCAAAAGAATGTGGAGGCAATTGTGTGGAACATCATGGATAAGGTCCCTTTCAGACTGCAGACAGTGAATCATTTGTGGATACAGGCATTACATGACTTCTAGTTAGATGAAAAAAAACTCTGTTTGGTTGTTCATAGGCCACACTCTGGTTTAAAAATGTGTCAAATTCTTTGACCAACAAACACTAGAAAGTGATTTCAAGCTGATGGAAAATTAATATGAGTTCAAGCACTGTTAAAATAAGAAATGGCAGCTTTGAGGGGGCTACAAAGGCAAGGAGTGACTGGCTTACAAGCTTTCATGAGGGAGCCTAGTTTCAGATAGGGTGAGGGAAGGCAGAGTCTCCACTGAATGATTTCCAACCTGTTGGGACAGAGATAATGAAAGGAAATGGGGATAAGATTCATGCAGTACAATAGTGAATAATTGCTATCA
>NW_006408835.1:2911960-2913429 GCF_000296735.1 Chrysochloris asiatica
CACAAATAGTTGGTATTGTATATCACATTTGCAGACGGACTTGGCTTACCTGTTTGGGTTCATGTCTGGTGTTAGCATTCAAACTTGACGTTATAAAAAGCTGGACCATGCAGAAGTCTTTGGTCATAACTACTAAAAATAAGACAAAAAGATAGAGTCTGTAACTTTCCCACACACTTTAAATTATTTTAATAGAACTCTGCTATTGTAATAAGACTGAATTAATCTAAAAATCAAGGGCTTCTGAGAATACTTCACTGGTTCACTATGAAAAAGAGCAGTAGGTTTGTGTGTTATTTTGGGGGGAGGAAGGGGCTTCTACAGAATGCAGTCCAATATCAGGAGGTGTTGACTTTTGTTGAAATTTATCTCAGGAGATTTATTGACTTATGAGATAAATATTGACCAAGTCAAAATTAAGGTTATTCCTTATCTTCAGGAATAATAAATCCTGGTATTCTGGGTGACATAACATCAATATATACTTTGCTACATGAATTCTAAATGAAGAGTTTCATTGAAACATCTATAAATCTCTCCATCAGGACCATGATAGTAGCTTTTAAAATATTACTGTTGAAGAAGTGTGGATACCCAGGCCTGGTGCAAACATGGATCATTCACCTCTGTGGAACTAATTAGGAAGCCCCAATTTCCATTGTCATGGGATTCCTAATTAGTTCATTAGAAACATAGCCAAATTGATTATTACTCCACACATAAGTCTCACTGTCACTGGTTCCAAGTAAGGAGAATGAAGACATTCTCATTGTAAGAAAAAGCAGAATGAGCCCATAAATTCTTCACAAATTATTTCATAAATAAAGTATAGCTACTTTTCAATACCACCATTCATCTGTCAGTTTGTTGTACTGTGGTGGCTTCTGAGTTGCTGTGATTCTGGAAATTATGCCACAGGTATTTTAAATCCCAGCAGGATCACCCATGGTGGACAGGTTTCAGATGAGCTTACAGATGAGACAGACTAGGAAGAAGCAGAGACGAACTACTTCACTGAACACCTTATGAATAGCAGAGAAACACTGTCAGATGTATCGCTAGAAAATGAGTCCCTCAGGTTGGAAGGCACTCATAATGCGACTAGGGAAGAGTTGCCTCCTCAAAGTAGAGTTGACTGTGGTGACCGCGAATGGAGGAAAAGCCCATGGGAGAAAAGCCCACAGGATCTTCATTTGCTGATGGGGCACAAGTCAAAATAAAGAGAAACAGCTGTAAACATCCATTAATAATCAGAAAGAACATGGAATGTATGAAGTATGAATCTGGGAAAATTGGAAGTTGTCAAAAATGAAATGGAACGCATCAACATCGATATCTTAGGCATTAGTGAGCTGAAATGGACTGGTATTGGCCATTTTGAATCTGAAAACCACGTGGTTTACTATGCAGGGAATGACACATAGAAGAGAAATGGTGTTGCATTTATTGTCAAAAAAGAACATATCCAG
>NW_006408835.1:2916004-2918145 GCF_000296735.1 Chrysochloris asiatica
AACAACAAGAAGCTTTTTAATAAACTATTGCTGAGTTATAGCAAAACTGGAGAATTAAAAAAATAAAGTCAGGTCTCTGTGCCAAGTTGCAGAGGTTCTGCTGCCTAGAATTTATTCTTTCTTTACTTTTTTTAGTTTTAATTAGCCAACAAACTTTCAACTGTAACTTATGAGAGTATGTGCTCAACCCTCTGCAAAGACTGGTGGAGTTGCAGAGAAAAGCAAATCATTGTACCTATACTCAAGAAACCCTTTCCCAGAGAGTCTTGTTAGGGGACAATCTTGGAAAATCTGTTATGTTCAGGGTCAGTGAATTCGATCTTCTCCCTTAAACTTGGATCTATAACTCTTGGCCCTTGTAAATTTAGATGGATAAATTTGTGTGGCATCTTGCCTGGCAGCCAATACAAAATCTTTATGAGAAAGAAGACCCCAGTATTGAGCTGTATTGACCCAATGGCAGCAACAGTGGGCTCAAACATAAGAATAATTTTGAGGATGGCAAAGGATCAGGCAGTGTTTCATCCACTTTACCAAATATGGTCCCTCCTGACCATATCGAAAGTACAAGAGATGAAGTTTTGCCATCTTCACTTTTAAGGAGCATTGTGATTGTATTTCTTCCAACAGAGATTTGTTTGTTCTTTTGGCAGTTCAAGGTCTATTCAATATTCTCCAACATTATAATTCAAACACATCGATTCTTCTAACATCTTCTTTATTCATTGCCCAACTTTAACATGCATATGAGATGATTGAAAATGTCCTGGCTTGCGGCAGGTGGACCTTAGTCTTCAAAGTGACGTCTTTGCTCTCTTGCATCAGATTTGCCTATGTAATTTATCATTTGATTTCTTGACTGCTGCATTCATGAGCCTTGATTGTGGATCCAAACAAACTGTAGTCTTTGACTACTTCAATCTTTTCTCCAGTTACCATAATGTTATTTATTGGTACAGATGTGAGGATTTTTGTTGTCTTTACATTGAAGTGCAATCCATACTGAAGGTGATAGTCTTTGATTTCAAGTCCTCTTTGATCTGTGCCATCTGCATATCGCAGGTTGTTAATGAGCCTTTCTTCAATCTTGATGCCATGTTCTTCATCAATAAACAAGATCCTCAGATTATTTGCTCAGCATACACATTGAATAACTATGGTGAAAGGATACAACCTGGGTACACACCTTTAATGATTTGGAGTCATCCAGTATTCCCATATTTTGTTGGAATGACTGCCTCTTGAACTATGTACAGATTCGTCATGAGCACAATGAAGTATATGAAATACCTATTCTTCACAATGTTATCCATAATTTTTTGATATCCATACAATTGAATACTTTTGCATACTCAAAAAATTGCAAGTATTTCTGCTTTCAGCCAAGATCCATCTGACATTGGCAATGCTATCCTTGGTTCCATGATCGTCTGAATCCAGTTTGAATTTCTGGTAGTTCCCTGTCAATGTACTACGACAACATTTTTGGATTATGCTCAGCAAAATTTTATTTGAGCACAATATTAAATATTTTTAGATGATTGTTCGGTCACTTTTCTTTGAAATGAGTACAAATACAGATTTCTTACAATCAGTTGTCCAGGAAGCTGTCTTCCAAATTTCTTGGCATAGATGAGTGTATGCTTCCAGTTTGTTGCATGCTGTAGCAGTTTGTTGAAACATTTCAGTTGGTATTTCATCAGTTCCTGGAGTCTTATTTTTCACTGATGCAGCTTGGATTTCTTCCAATACCATCAGTGTTTGATCATACGGTACCTCTTGAAATGATTGAACTTGACCAATTCTTTTTGGCGCTGTGACTCCGTGTATAGCATTCATCTTCTTTTGATGTTTCTTGTGTTGTTCAATATTTTGTGCATACATTTCTTCAATATTGCCATTCAAGGCTTGAATTTTTTCTTTCAGCTTGAGAAATGCTGAGTTCTTCCTTTTTTAGTTTTCTAACTTCAAGTCTTTGCATATTTCATTGTATTTCACTTGGTCTTCTTCAGCTGCCCTTTGAATTATTCTGTTCAGCTCTTTTACTTCCTCATTGCTTCCATTCACTTTAACTTCTCTATGCTCAAGAACAAGTTTCAGGCTCTTCTCACATCCACTTTAGTACTTTTTTTTTTTTTTTT
>NW_006408835.1:2918490-2923542 GCF_000296735.1 Chrysochloris asiatica
CCCATGTGTATAGTCACCATTTATGTTGGTGAAAAAGGTATTCGCAATGTATAAGTCATTGGTGTTGCAACATTTTACCTTGTGGTCTCCAGCATCATTTCTATCACCTGGCCATGTTTTCAAACTACCAACCCTTCCTCTTTGTTTCAGACTTTTGCATTGCAATCACCCATAATTATCTATGCATAATGACAGTTTGTTTGATCAATTTTAAACTAAAGAATTCTTCAATTTCATCATCATTTGCTTTGTTGGTTGATGCGTAAATTTGAATACTAGGGGTATTAACTGGTGTTATCCTATCACAGACAACATCATATTTCAAGACTGATCTTGAAATGCTGTTTTTGACAATGAATGTGACACCATTCCTCTTCAGCTTATCTTTCTCCGCATAGTAAACCATATGATTGTCTGATTCAGAATGGTCCATTTCAACTCAGTAGTGCCTAGGATATTGATCTTTAGTGTTCCATTTCATTTTTGACAACTTCTAATTTTCCTAGATTCTGCTTCTCACTTTATACTTTCTGTTAATGAATACTTGTAGCTGTTTCTTCTCATTTTGAGTTGTGCACTATCTGCAAATGAAAGTCCCAATAGCTTTGCTCCATTCTCATCATTAAAGTCAAATCTACTTTGAGAAGGCAGCTCTTCTCCAGTGATATTCTGAGTGCCTTGCAACCTGAGGGGCTCATCTTCTGACACTATATCTGACAATTGTTGTTAAGTGTTGTCAAGTTGGTTATGAATCATAGTAACTCTATAGAATTTCCAAGGAGTGGCTGGTAAGTTTGAACTGCCAACCTAGCAGTTCAAACCAGCCTTGAGGATGAGTGCTTATTCTACAATGCCATACCAGGACTCTGATAATGTTTCCCTGCTATTCACAAGGCTTGAAAGTGGCTAACCATTCACAAGTGGACTCCTGGTATGGTGCTGTAGGATAAGCACTGGACTGCAAATCACAAAGTGGGCAGTTCAAACCCACAAGCTGGTTCTTAAACTCTCTTTAGGGTTACTATGGGTTAGAACTGATGCAATGGCACTTTAACAACAACACAACCATTCAGAAGTGGTTTGCCTTTCCTTCTTCCTAGGCTGTCTTAGTCTGGAAGCTCTGCTAAAATCTGTCCACCATGGGTGACCCTATTGATATTTAAAATCTGGTAGCATAGCTTTCAGAATTCCAGAAAGACACAAGCCAAATTGATAGATAAGTGGCAGAAACATTGGGTTGCGAATTGCAAGACCAGCAGTTTAAACCCATAGGTGTGGCGCTGCGGGTTAATGAGCCAGATGGCAAAGCCATTTGAACTGCAAGGTCAGCGGTTCAAGTTCACCAGCCACTCCTCAGAAAACCTATACATGGTTGCTATGGGTCAGAACTGACTCAATGGCGCTTAACAACAACAACATTGACCACAAGGTCAAACCCATGTGGTATCCTGGTGTGACTCTGTAGGATAAGCACTGAACTACTGACCATTGGTTCAAACCCACATAGAGTCCTGGTGTGACTCTATAGGATAAACACTGGTCTGCTAGCTGCAATGTTGGCTGTTCAAACCTATCAGACACTCCTCAGAAACGCTACACAGAGGTGCTGTAACAACTGATTTGATAGCACTTAACAAGCAATGTATTACATACACACACACACACATATGAGGTGATGGTGTTAATTAGGTACCGTCAAATTGGTTCCGACTGATAGTTCCAACTGATAGGGTTTATGAGGCTGTAAATCTTTATGGGAGCAGAAAGCCTAATTTTTCTCCTGGAAGGGCTGGTGGATTCAAATTGTTGACCTTGAGGTTAGCAGCCCAACTATGTAGCCCATTATACCACTGTTGTTGCTGTTAAGTGCCACCGACTCATAGTGACTCTGTATACGGTTTCCGAGGAGTGGATGGTGAGTTTGAACTGCCTACCTTGAGGTTCAAACCAACTTGGCAGTCCAGCACGTTAGCCCATAGTACCACACAGGACTCCCACCACACCAGTACTATACCACTGTAGTTATTGTTGTTAAGTGCTGTCGAGTCGGTTCTGACCCATAGCGACCCTGTATAGGGTTTCCAAGGAGCGACTGGTGAGCTTGAGCACCAACCTTGCAGTTCAAACAGCTTTGCAGTCTGGTGCATTAACCCACAGCGCCACACCAGGACTCCGTATGTGTCTCATTTCTTATTAGTTACTTCTGTCCTTCACTAGAATGTCAGTTTGAAAAGATCAGACAATTTCAGTCTGTTGTTTCTGCTTCCCTCCCCGCCCCCCACCGCAGCTGCCTGATAGAACAGATAGGACTTCACCTAATCTGCATTGACTAAATGAAGAACACATTTCCTTTACAGAAGACAGAGGAGGGGACATCCTGAATCTATGTGGACACCTTTATTAGTTGGAGACTTAACTCCAAATATTGGCACCATTTCCCTCTTCCTGACCTCAAGCTTCAGACTTGAGCTTTCTGCATCTCCATACCTTGCATCAAGCTCTGTCCATCTGGAGCATAATAAATTCTAGGTTTTAGGGAAGGCCTAGTGGTTCATAAAAACACAATTTTTTTTTTTTTTAATTGTGAAAATATACAGACTAAAACATTTGCCAATTCAAGAATTTCTAAATGTGTAATTCAGTGACACTAATTACATTCCTCATGTGCAAAACCACTACTGCTATTCCTTCCTCAATCATTGCAAGAGCAACAACACAAACTTAATGTCCCCTAAGCAAAAACTCTCTTAAGCCCCTCCCCCACTCCTGGTATCCACTAATAACCTTTGTTGTTGTTGTTGTTAAGTACCATAAAAGTCGATCCCAACCCATAGCGACCCTATATAGGATTCCCGAGGAGCAGCTGGTGAGCTTGAACCACCCACCTTGCAGTTCAAACGGTTTTGCAGTCTGGTGCATTAACCCACAATGTCACACCAGGACTCCAATTTGATATGTTGTTGTTGTTAAGTGCCAATGAGTCAATTATGACTGATAGTGACCCTGTATAGGATTTCCAAAGAGCAACTGGTGAGCTTGAACCGCCGACCTTGCGGTTCGAACTGACTTTTCAGTCCAGCATACTAACCCACAGTGCCACACTAGGATTACTGACTTGATATACGCGAGTCATTTAGTATTTACCCTTTGGCAACTGACATATTGCTAAGCATAATGTTTCCAAGGTCATATGCCTCATACACATGCATTTTTGTTTTAAACTTTTATTTTAAATATTGGAGAGAAAATACGAGTTCATGAAATAATGGAATTAAAATGTAATGGAATCATTCCACAGCTTTTTGAAGTCTCCTCATGCACTGAGATTTCTTAGTTGCTTTTCACTAACTTAAAAGCTTTTGCAATTGTATTTCACTTTACACTTCTATGGTCTTGCTTCATTTCTATGACCTGTTTGGGTCTGTTTGACCCTTTTTGGGGAAACAGGACTTATCTTTGCAGATTTGTTGTTTGTTTTTGTTAAACACTGTTGAGTGGGTTCTGACTCATAGCATTCCTATATAGGGCTTCTGAGGAGTGGCTGGTGGGTTTGAACTGCTGGCCCCTCAGTTAGCAGTCCAGTTACAGTGCCACACCAGGGCTCCTTCTTTGCAGATTTGTTGTTGCTGTTGTTAAGTGCTGTCAAGTCGATTCCGACCCATAACGACCCTGTATAGGGTTTCCAAGGAGCAGCTGGTAAGCTTGAACCACTGACCTTGCACTTCATATGACTTTGCAGTCTGATGCATCAGCCCACAGAACCATACCAGGACTCCTTCTTTGCAGATATTACTAGTTAAATTAATGAAGTCATCACAAGTAGGGTGGGTCCTATCCTAATCCCTCTGAATGGCATTTTATTAAAAAGAACAGATACAGGCACAGAATCTGTGTCACACATCAGGAGACCACAAGTCAAGGAAGGTGGCCCACAGAAGCTGAAGGAGACTAGGAAGGAACTGCCAGAACCAAGTGAGAAAAGGAGTAGTCTATGGATATGCAGAGTTCAGATTCCTATTCTCCAGAACCGTGAGATAATACTTTTCTGTTCTTTAAAGCCACCCACTTTGTAGTCTAGGCAATTAAGACATACACTGGATAATTTTCACCTGTCATAAATATTCTTCCTTTCATTTATTTTTAACCATTTAAACAAGGAAAAGCAATTCTTAGCCCCTGGTCCACATGAAAACAAGATTTGGACTGAAGGGCATACTTTGAACACCTGTTCCAGTTGGTATAAAAAGTCACAAATATTTTGCAGAATTAGTGAATATGACCTTTAATATCATTTGATGGTTGTAAGTTGACCTTGAGTCAGCCCCAACTTGTGATGACCCCGTGGTCAAGAGAATAAAACATTGCTCAGTCCTGTACTATCCTGACCATTTCTGGTAGACTTGAGTCATCACTGTGACTTTTGTGTGCTGAGTGATTTACAACCTAGGGGACCCATCTTCTAGGACTATATATTCAGTTGTGATTCTTAGGGTTTCCTTCCCCCCCCCCCATTGATTCAACATCAATTATCAGTGGATTTAACTTTACACAAGTACACAACGGTACACTCAAGTATTGAGTCATAATTTCAATATAGTGCTAAATAAATATTTCCAAATAAAATTTCATTTCAAATTAGTACCTGCAAATAAGCTCAATACTAGAAGGACTGTATTGCTTTTGTTAGGAGACCAGTCTGTCCTCACCTTCTTTAGATTCTGATTTGCATTCTATCTAGTTTGTTTTTATATTTGTTCTTCCCTTAAAATAAATTTTAAATTGATTGTTGTTGGCAAATGCTTCAGTTTCGATCTTTCTTTTTAATATTTTTAAACAATTTTCTTTTTAAGTTTTTATTGTGAATTGAGCGATAGTTTACATGGGAACATTGGTTTTACACTCATCATTTCATTTCAATGCTTACAATCTCCTCTGTGCATCATCATCATCATTCAACCATATTTGCTTCCATTCCCTCTGTGTTTTTGTTTTAGGCGGGGGTAGCTGGACAGTGAATAAGGAAGATCATAGAAGAATTGATGCCTTTGAGTT
>NW_006408835.1:2923782-2925766 GCF_000296735.1 Chrysochloris asiatica
TGACAGCGGTAGTGAGGTTGGCCCAGGATCGGATATTGTTTCATTCTGCTGTGCATGGGGTTGCTATGAGTCGGTTTCGACTCGATGGCACCTGACAACAACAACAGGGGGTGTACATAAAAACACTCAGAAATATATAATAATTTAAGCAACCAAAGGGCATATCCTGCAAGCCTGTCTCCTGGCTGCCAGCACTCAGTCTTTCACTTTCCATGAGTCTAGAGTCCTCAGTTGCTCTCTCTTTCCATGTCTTCATCTCTGCCTCCATCTTTGGTGTCGCTGCTTCTGTGAATAGGGTCCCACATTCCACTCATGCTCTTCTCCCTTGCTGGTCCTAGGGTCCTCTGTTTCTGGACTGCAAGATTAACTACGCCCCCCTTTTTATTACAAAACTTCTACTTTTACAGTTGTGACAGTCACAATTAGTCATGATAACAATTACTCACTATTGAATCATAAGAATCTTATCCCCATCTCTTTTCACCAGACCTATCTAGACAAGATGAAAAATATTCAGTGGAGACTCTTTCTTTCCCCACACACTTTGCAATAGCAACAATAACAATGATCACTGAATAGATACACAGACGCTGAAGTTGAACTGGAGTGGGAGAGTGACTGGAACTACACCCACAACTGTATATGCACAGAGTTTTGATAGAGGATATTTCCACATATGTATTTATAGGTCTATTTATATGTGGTAGATGCGTCCAGAAAGCAAGGTTGTATCATCTGCATATCACAGGTTGTTAATGAGTCTTTCTCCAATCCTGATGCCACATTCTTCTTTATATAATCCAGTTTCTCAGATTATGCGTTTAGCATACAGATTGAATAGTATAGTGAAAGAATATAATCCTGGCACACACCTTTCCTGATTTTAAGCCATTCAGTTCCCTCTTGTTCCATTTGAAAGACTGCTTCTTGATCTATGGACAGGTTGCTCATGAGCACAATGAAGTGTTCTGGAATACCCATTCTTCACAATTTTATTTATAGTTTGTAATGATCCATACAGTTGGAAGCCTTTGCATAGTCAATAAAGCACAAGTCAACACCTTTCTGGGATTTTCTGCTTTCAGCCAAGATCCATCTGACATCAGCAATGATATCCCTAGTTTCCTGTCCTCTTGTGAATCTAACTTGAATTTCTGGCCGTTCTCTGTCAATGTACTGTTGCAACTGTTTTTGTATTATCTCTAGCAAGAATTTATTTGCTTGTGTTATTAATGGTATGTTTGATGATTTCTACTGGGCCACTTCTCTTTGGAATGGACACCAATAAGTATCTCTTCCAATTGGTTGCCTAGGTAGTTGTCTTCCAAATTTCTTGGCATAGATGATTAAGTTTTTCCAGTGTTAATCAGTTTGTTGAACTATTTCAATTTGTGTTCCATCAGTTCCTAGAACTTTGGTTTTCACCAACGCTTTCAGGGTAGCTTGGACTTCTTCCTTCCTTACCACTGGTTCTTGATCATATGCACCTCTTGAAATGGTTGGATATCAACCGTTTCCTTTTAGTACAGTAACCATATACCTTCCATTTTCTTTAAAAAAAAAAAAAAGGTAGATTGCTGGGACTTGGGACGTAGCTGGTTGATCTTGGTACAAAAGTCTGACATGAACTCCAGGGGATGAAACGTACAGAACTTTGGTGCTGGAGGAGAACCCATTCCAACTGTTTATGTTGATGGTAGCTGCAGAAACAATGGGAGAAGTGGTGCACAAGCTGGAAGTGGAGTTTACTGGGGACCTGACCACCCACTAAATGTAAGTGAGAGGGTTTCTGGAAGACAGACAAACCAAACGGCAGAACTGAGGGCAGCCCACAAAGCAATTGAACAAGCAAAGAGGCAAAATATGGATAAGCTCATCATTGAAACTGATAGCAAGTTTGTCGTTAAAGGCATGACAGAATGGGTTGGTAACTGGAAACAAAATGGATGGAAAACAGCCTCTGGAAGAGATGTTGTCAACAGAA
>NW_006408835.1:2926172-2936629 GCF_000296735.1 Chrysochloris asiatica
ACACTGTTTCTTTTCAATGATTGCAATTCCCTCCATGTACGATCACTTATCCCACTTCTCTGTGGTTCTTATTTCCATTCCAACATCTTTCCCAACCCTGAACTTTGTCCTTAGGCAAATGTTGCCCTTTTAATCTTGAATGGTTGACCATTCCATGATGAGCATACCTTACTAGTGTTGTTGCCGCCCTATATACCTACCTACTGCTTGGCTGAAAATTTGGCCACAAGGGTGAGTTCTGTTCCAGACCTTAAGGATAGCCAAAGACCGTAGTCTCGGGTTCTTCCAGTCTTTTCTGATAAGAATTACTGAGAATTTATTTTGGCTGGGATACTCATCTTTTCCATCATTTCCTGCATTTCAAAGTTCGTTCCTATAATGGTCTGGGTGGGCCACCTCAGAATGTTGAAGAACAAATTATTTTGGTCAAGATTATAGTTATAAGTCAAATACTCTAAGAGACAGAAGCAGGGCCTATGACAAAATGGAGTCCGACATCAGACCTGAGTCAGCCATTTTAGTTATGTCAAGTACCTCAGTTTTCGAGTGTTCATTCACAATTGCTTTATACCTTGAATTCTACTTCAACTCTTTTTTTCTTGCTTTCTGTTTCCTTGTGTTTCTCTACTTTTTTTTTTAGGCTTCCTAGAATTGTTTTAAACAGTTTATAGTTGTTGTTAAGTGCTATAAATTGGTTCCTACTCATAGTGACCCTGTAACATTCCATCTTCTTTTGATGCATTCTGTATCATTCAGTATTTTGCCCATATTTGCAAAGTTGAGACTTAAATTTTTAATCTTTAGTTCTTCCAGCTTGAGAAATACTAAGCATATTCTTTTCTTTTGGCTTTCTAACTCCAGATCTTTTACACATTTCAATACAATACTTTACTTCTTGAGATTCCCTTTGACATTTTCTATCAGCTCTTTTACTTTCTCATTTCTTCCATTCATGTCAGAGTGTCTTCTTACATCCAGTTTTGCCTTTTTTTTTTTCTTTTCTCTGTTTTTAATGACCTTTTGCTTTCCTCATGTATTTTTGATGTCATCCCACAACTTTTCTGGTCTTCAGTTGTTCGTGTCTAATGCATCAAATCTGTACTGAGAAAGTTTCTAAATTCAGGTGGGATATATTCAAGGTCATGTTTTAGCTCTCATGGGCTTCTTTTAATTCTCTTCAGCTTCACCCTGAACTTGCATATGAGAAATTGGCAGTCTGTTCCAGAATCAGCATATATGGCCTTGTTTTGAACCACTGGAAACCTTGTTTTGACTGATGATATTGAGTTTTTTCACCATTTCTTCCCACAGATATAGTCAATTGGGTTCCTGTATATTCCATCTGATGAGTTCCACTTGTATAATTACCTTTTATATTGCTTTAAAAAGATAATTGCAATGTTGTTGGTCTTGCAAAATTGTATTATGCTTTCTACAGCATCATTTCTACCACCAAGGTTTTATTTTCCAACTACAGATCCTGCTCTTTGTTTCCAACTTTCACATTCTAATCACCAGTAATTACCAATACATCATGATTACATGTTTGATCAATTTCAGTCTGAAGACATTGGTAGACTTTTTCTATTTCATGATCACTGACTTCAGTGGTTCATGCATAAATCTGAATAAAAGTGGTATTAACTGGTCTTCCTTATTGTTGTTGTTTTCTTGTTAAGCACTGTCGAGTTGGTTCAGATTCATAGTACCCTTTATAAGGTTTTCAAGGCTGTAGATCTTTGAGGGAGCAGAAAGCCTCATCTTTCTCCAGCATACATCCACACATATGCATGTAATATTGTTAAGTGCTGTTGAGTTAGTTCTGACTCATAGAGGCCCTGTTTAGGGGTTTTGAGTCTTTAAATCTTTGCAGGAGCAGAAAGCCTCATTTTTCTCCCATAGAATAGCTGGCTGGATGAAACCATAGACCTTGTGGTTTTCAGTCCAGTGCTTATTGTTTGGAGCCACTCCAAATATGTATAATTCAAAAAACCCAAAACTCATGGTCATTGAGTCAGTTTTGACTCATAGAAACCCTATAGGATAGAGTAGACCTGCTCCTTAGGGTTTTCGATACTGTATGTCCCCTCATTGCCACCCCTGGTAACTATCAAAGAATTGTTTTCTTTTAGCATGGAAATCTTGTCTTAAGCTTTTACAACTATAATATTATGGAAGATTTGCCCTTTTGTGACTAATTTCATGCAGCATAATACAGAAGACCATAGAGGAATTGATGCTTTTGAGTACTGGTGTTGGAGGACAATATTGAAATCGCCATGGACTGCCAAAAGGACCAACAGATCTGTGTTGGAAGAAGTGCAGCCAGGGTGCTCCTTGGGGGCCAGGATGGCCAAACTTCGTCTCTCATATTTCAGACATAATGTCAGGAGGGACCAGTTGCTAGAGAAGGATACCATGTTTGGTAAGGTGGAGGGTCAGGGAAAAAGAGGAAGACCCCTAGCGAGATGGATTGGCAAAATGGCAGCATCACTGGGCTCAAGCATGGCAGCAATTGTGAGGTTAGCCCAGGATCGGGCAGTGTTTCATTCTGTTGTGCATAATGTCACTATGAGTCAGTACCAACTCGATGGCAACTAACAACAGCAATGTCCTCAAAGTTCATCAATGTTATGAGGTGTTTAGCTGCTTCATTGTTATTCTTCAAGGTAGCATAATATTTCATTGTGTATATGTACCAAAATTTGTTTGTCCATTCTTCCATTGATGGGCACTTAGGCTATCTCCATCTTTTTGCTATTTTCCAGTTATTTAACCCACAGTGTATGCTGGGGAATAAATCTAAATGGTTGTTGTTGTTCTAATGTAAACATTATTGTGTTTAATTTTAAATTCTAATTGTTCACTGCTGTTATATAACAATTATTCTATCTATAGCAATCAACTTTTGTATACTAACCTTATGTTCTGCAACATTGCTATAATCACTTATTAATTTTAGGACTTTTTGTTGATTCTCTGGGATTTCTACAAAGAAAATCATGTTATCTGAGAAAAATGATAGTTTTATTTCTCACTTCCAAATCCTTAAGCCATTTATTTCCATCTCTTGTCATATTGCGTTAGCCAGAATTTCCATTATGATGTTGAATAGATTTGCTCCTTCATTTTATTCTATATGTTTTATAATGTTAGCTCTTACATTTAGATCCTTGATCCATTTGAATGACTTTTTGCATAGTGTGTGATCTAGGGGTCCAACTGCATTCTTTTTATGTGGATATCCTGTTTTCTTAGAATTATATGACTCCACTTCAGTGTTAAGAGTGTCAGAAAAATCCCATTTTCCCTGGCTCAAAAACAGACAGGACTGGATATGAAGATAAGGTGGGAATTATTGTTGTTTTGTTAGGTGCCATCAAGTTGGTACCAACTCATAACAACCTTATGCACAACAGAATGAAACACTGCCCGGTCCTGGGCCAACTTTACAATTGTTGCTGTATTTGAGCCCATTGCTGTTGCCACTGTGCCAGTCCATCTCATTGGGGGTTTTCCTCTTTTTCTCCAACCTTCCACTTTACCAAACATGATATCCTTCTCCAGGGACTGGTCCCTGCTGGCAATATGTCTGAAATATGAGAGATGAAGTCTGGCCATCATGGCTTCAAAGGAGTACTCTGGCTGTACTTTTTCCAACACAGATTTGTTTGTTCTTTTGGAAGTCCATGGTACTTTCATTAACCTACTATACGCAGATGATGCAATCTTGCTTGCTGAAAGCAAAAAGGACTTAAAATACTTACTGATGAAGATCAAAGACCAGAGCCTTTGGTATGGGTTGCATCTCAATGTAAAGAAAACAAAACTCCTTACCACTGGACCAACAAAGGTAGGAATGGACACTGTTTTTCCTCTATCAATCCTGGCTAATATCTGCTTCAGAAGGCTCTGGAAACAAAAAGTATTGGAAAGAATAGCCATCATTGTTGGATATACGAAAGGATAGCCTACACTCTTGATTTTTTATCTATACTATTAGGTTCAGTTTATAACACATGTGCTATTTTCTGCACCAAAGCTCAGACTCTCTGCATATGTTTGTGTTGAGAATCCAGAATTGGAGTTCAGAGAAGCTGGTCCATCTTGAACAGAGGTCTGTGAACCTGTGACCTTAGAGTTGGTCCTACTAGGCAAACACAGGTGCAAGGTGCAAGATGGTAGGATCATCTTCATTGTCTAGTCCATTTCCAATTGCAGTCCACTCTTTGGGTTTCCACCACTTGTCTGTTAGTTTGTCATACTGTGATGACTTGCGTGTAGCTTTGATTCTGGAAGCTATGCCTGGGTATTTTAACTACCTGGCCATGGTGGACAGGTTTCAGCTAAGCTTACAGACAAAGACAGACTAGGAAGAAGGAGTTACGAACTACTTCAGAATATTTAGTCATTGAAAACCTTATGAATAACTGCAGAACACTGTCAGCACCAGAATATTAAATATTGAAACCTGATGAAGAGTACTAGAATATTATCAATTGCAGTTCCAGAAGAGGAACCCCTCAAGTCGGAAGGCACTCAAAATGCAACTGGGGCAGAGCCGCCTCCACAAAGTAGAGTTGACTGTGTTGATGCAAGTGGACTAAGGCTTTGGGATCTTCATTTGCTGATGGGACTCCACTCAAAATGAAAAGAAACAGCTAGAAGCATCATTAATAATCAGAACATGGAATGTATGAAGTACAAATCTAGGGAAATGGGAAACTGTCAAAAATGAGATCGAACACATCACCAGAGATATCCAAGGTATTAGCGAGCTGAAATGCACTGGTATTGGCCATTTTGAATCTGATTATTAAATGGCTTACTATGCTGGGAATGACAAATTGAAGAGGAATGGTGTCACATTCACCATCAAAAAGAACATATCAAGATGTATCTTGAAGTACAACGCTGTCTATAATGGGATAATATCCATATGCCTACAAGGAAGACCAGTAAATTCCACTATTGTTCAAATTTATACACCAACCACTAAAGTCAGTGATTATGAAATTGAAGAACTCTGGTAGCGTAGTGGTTACGAATTGGGCTGCGAACCTTAAGGTCAGCGGTTCGAAACTACCAGCTGCTCCGCGGGAGAAAGATGAAGCTTTCTACTCCCGTAAGGATTTACACCCTCGGAAACCCTGTACAGGGTCGCTATGGGTCGTACCCGACTCGACGGCACTTAACAACAACAACAACAACAACCAACTTCTGCAGCCTGAAATTGATCAAACATGCAATCAAGATATATTGATAATTATTGCTGATTGGATGCAGTGATTGGAAACAAAGATGAAGGATTGTTGTTGTTATTTTTGTTGTTAAGTGCGTTGAATCAGTTATGACCCATAGTGACCCTACATAGGGTTTCTAAGGAATAGCTGGTAAGCTTGAACCAACAACCTTGCAGTTCAAACTGGCTTTGCAACCCAGTGCATTAACCAGTAGCAGCACACCAGATGAAGGAAAATATGGCCTTGGTGATAGAAACAAAGATAACATGAGTTTTTCATCACAAATATCCTTTTTGAAGCAACATAAAAGACATATGGACCTTCCCAGATGGAATACACAGTAATCAAATTGACTACATGTGTGGACAGAGAGGGTGGAAAAGCTCCATCTCATCAAACTAAACAAGGTAAGGGGCTGGCTGTGGAACAGACCATAAATTGCTCACATGCAAGTTCAGTCTAGAAATAAAGAAAATTAAACAAGTCCACAAGAGCTAAACTATTACCTTGAACATATACCACCTGAATTTAGAGAGTATCCCAAGAACAGATTTGGTGCATTAGATACTAAAAACCGAAGACCAGAAGAGTTGTGGGATGACATTAATAACATCATACAGGAAGAAAGAAAAAAGTCATTAAGAAGAAAAAGACCAAAATGGATGTCAGAAGAGACTCTGAAACTTGCTCTTCAGTACAGAGATGTAAAAGCAAATGGAAGAAATGAGGAGGTTTCAGAGCCGAATAGAAAATTTCAAAAGGCAGTTTGAGAAGATAAAGTTAAATATCATATCAAAATGTGCAAAGACTTGGAGGTAGAAAACCAAAAGGGAAGAACATGCTCACCATTTCTCAAACTGAAAGAACTGAAGGAAAAATCCAGCCTTGATTTGCAATATTGAAGGATTCTATAGGCAAAACATTAATGATGCAGAAAGCACCAACACAAGATGGAAAGAATACACAGAGTCACTGTACCAAAAAGAAATGGTCAGTGTTCAACCATTTCAAGATGTAGCATATGATCAACAGCCAAAGATACTTAAGGAGGAAGTTCAAGGTGCATTGATGGCACTGGCAAAGAACAAGGCGCTAGGAATTGGTGAAATACAAATTCAAATCTTTGAGCAAACTGAAGCAGCACTGGAGGCACTCACTCATCTATGCCAAGAAATTTGAAAGACAGCTACTCAGCTAACTAACTGGAAGAGATCCTTATTTGTGCCCATTCCAAAGAGAGGTGACCCAACAGAACGTGGAAATCATCAGGAAATAGCATTAATATTACATGCAAATAAATTTTTGCTAAAGATAATTCAAAAATGGGTGCAACCATATATTGACAGGGAACTTCCAGAGATTTAAGCCGGATTCAGAAGAGGATGTGGAATGAGGGTTATCATTGCTGACATCAAATGGTCTTGGCTGAAAGCAAAGAAAATCAGAAAGATGTTTACCTGTGCTTTAGTGACGACACAAAGGTTTTCAATTATGTAGGTCATGACAAACTATGGACAACATTGCGAAGAATCAATATTCCAGAACACTTAATTGTGCTCATGAGGAAATTGTACATAGATCAAAAGGCAGTTGTTTGAACAGAACAAGGGAACACCGAATGGTTTAAAATTAGGAAAGGTGTGTGCCAAGGTTGTATTCTTTCACCATACTTACTCAATCATTATGTGGAGCACATAATCCAAGAAGCTCGATTATATGAAGAAAAACGCAGCATCAGAATTAAAGGAAGACTCATTAACAACCTGTGATGTGCAGATGATGCAACTTTGCTTGCTGAAAGTTAAGAGAACTTAAAATACTTGTTGATGAAGATCAATGACCACAACCTTGGTATAGGTTGCACCTCAATGCAAAGAAAACAAAACCCCTCAACACTGGACCAATAAACAATATCTATATAAATGGAGAAAATATTGATGTTGTCAAAGATTTCATTTTGCTCAGATCAACCATCAACACTCATGGAAGCATCATCAAGAAATTAAATGATGTATTGCATTAGATAAATCTGCTACACAAGACCTCTGTAAAGTGTTCAAGAGCAAAAATGTCAGTTTGAGGATTAATGTGTGCCTGACCCAAGTCATGGTACTTTCAACAACCTCATATGTATACGAAAGTTGCACAGTGAATAGGAATATCATAGAAGAATTGACACATTTGAAAACTGTGTTTGTTAAGTGCCATGGAGGAGAATATTAAAAATACTGATCTACGTTGAGAAAAAGTACAGTCAGACTGCTCCTTGGAAGCCAGGATAATCATACTTTATCTCTCATACTTCAGACATATTATTAGAAGGGACCAAGCTATCCTGTTTGGTAAAGTGCAGGGTTGGAGAAAAAGAGGAAAACCCTCAATGAGATGAATAGTGGCAGCAGCAATGGGTTCAAATGTAGCAATGATCGTGAGGTTGGCCCAGGTCTGGGCAGTGTTTCCTTCTATTGTACACAGGGTTGCTATGAGTTGGTACCAATTGGATGGAAACTAACAACAGTGACTTTGGGTTTGATTAGATAACCGTACCAATAAACTTCATGTTCTTGTCAAAGGTTATTTTAGGAAAGTGTATCTTTAGAGACTAAACATCTTGACACCCAGAGGGGAAGGGTGAAAGAAAAGGAAAGGTGGTTGGAGTGCTTGTCCTGGACAGTGAACCTTGCTAAGAGGTTTTTGTTGTTATTGTTAAGTGCTGTCGAGTCGGTTCCGACCCATAGCGACGCTGTACAGTGTTTCCGAGGCTGTAAATCTTTACGGGAGCAGAAAACCTCATCTTTCTCCCGCAGAGCCGCTGGTAGTTTCGAACTGCTGACCTTAAGGTTCGCAACCCGATTCGTAACCACTACGCTACCCTATGAGTCAGTTCCAACCCATAGTGACCCTCTATAGGGTTTCCAAGGAGCACCTGGTGAGCTTGAACCGCTGACTTTGCAGTTCAAAGTGACTTTGAAGTCCAGCGCATTAACCCATTTTTCCCTTTTGGTTGTCCTTTGGAGTTTTTCTTCAGTTCCCTCAGCTTGACAAATGCTAAGCATGTTCTTCCTTTTTGGTTTTCTAACTACAACACCTTCATACACGCACTAGGTGAGTCAACAGTGCATTTCCAGAGACCAGGTATATAGCTCCACGTTTCCACAGCTCAGGTTTAGTGAGTAAAATGAAGCTTTGTTAAGTCATTCCCTACCCCAAACCACACTTAAATAAGCACTGTGAACTTCTAGACCATAGTCATCCATTGAAGTAAATTATAAACTTCTAAGAGTGTGGTTTCTCAGAGATACCACATTTTTCCTCATATAATGAGCCTACAGTTATGGCAAAGAATGACTTAAGAAAAAGTGAACTCACTGTCTAAAATGAGAATTTGTATCACTATCAATTGCTCCATGACCGACAGGGTTATTTCTTTCTGTCAGAGAAAAGCTAAAGTACAGCGAGAAAAACCTAGAAATAAACACAGCCTACATAATGCAAAGTTTTATTTAGCTGAATTCAAAGGAGCAAGTTCCTGGGTAAGAAGCCACACACTTCGTTTCCTTTTATGGCTCTTTTGTCATCCAAGTCAAGTAAAACAGCAGCCACAAGGCAACTGTACCTGGACTGTGGTAGGCTGAGGAAGACCAAGGGAAGAAATCCTGTGGAGTTCACAGTTCCACAGAAAGACACTGGCAAACAAAGTGTTACAATTCATGTGGAAATTGCCTCCTGTATTGGTAGGCATTGTTGCTTCATGGAGTCCTGGTGTGGTGCTATAAGATAAGCTTTCAAACCCAAGGTTTGTTTGAACCACAAACTCAGTGGTTCAAATTCACCAGCCACTCCTCAGAAACCCTACAGGGTTGCTATGAGTCAAATCGGACACCAGGGCACTTAAACAACAACAACGACATATTGCTTCATGAGCACAATGAGAGGTCCAGTTTATCAATCTAGTCAGGGAAGACTTCAGAGAGAAGACGACATTTGAAGCAGATGTTACAGGAGTCACAGGCAGAGAAGAGAGGAAAAGCATTCTAGTCAGAGATAACCAGATTTGCAAATGTGTGTAGGTATGAAAAAGTATAGTGAGTTCAGTTAATAACAAGTCACTTGGTCTGGCTAGAATATAGCATATTGGGGGTGTTGGGAGATCGTGGGAGAAGAGGCTGGAAGGATAGGATGAGGCTGGGTCTCATGGAAGTTAAATTCTTTGAGGCATCAACAGAAGGCACATTGCAGATGGAAGAGATTTTTCACAGCTTTTATTGTGGATAACAATATACTTGACATTTTTCTCATTAAATGTGAGCTTTGCTGTATGATTAGACATGCAAGGCATCTGTGATCTAAAATTACCAATGTGAAAAGCAACAACTCAAATGTTTCAGTCAATAAATATACAGGAGACAGTCAACATGAAACAACTTCTGTGTATGCTTTGTCCAAGGAAATGCTTAATTGACATTGACGCTTTTGGCAATTTCTTTGCCTTCCAACGGAAGAGTGAGGGAACTGAATTGCCTCCTGGGATTCCATAGATGTGAATGGTTTCCATTAGTCAGTGTCAACGTTGAACATATACAAAGCTGGGATGGGAATGATGATTGTATTGTGGTAATAAGAGGGGTTGCAAAGGGAGCCAGTGAGCAGTAGACTCTCGTGAACCAATGCAGATATCATGATATGTGGAAAGTGAGTGAATAAGACCAGTGACTTAACATGCAGTGAGCGTGCTTGTCTTCTCGTTTCACAAGTGAGTGTAGACAAGTATAACTCACCTTTCCTGCTACAGGAGGCAGTGTTGTGGAACACCTTCTTCTCCCAGGTACTGACTGCTGAAGACCGAGGAAGATGTTCCTGCTGTTGTTAGGTGCTATCATGTTGATTCCAACTCATAGTGACTCTGTGTATGAAGCACTACTTGGTCCTGTGCTAGCCTCACAACTGTTAGTTTGTTTAACACCATTATTGCAACCACTGTGTTAATCCAGCTTATTAAAGGCCTTCCTCTTTTTTGCTCACCCTCTACTCCATCACTTGTTTGTCATTTTGTCGTACTGTGGTAGCTTGTAAATTGCTGTGATTCTGAAAGCAATCCCATGGTGGACAGCTTTCAGAGCTTCCAGATGAAGACAGACTAGGAAGAAAGAGTGACAAACTACTTCTGAATCATTAGTCACTGAAAACCTTATGAATAGCAGAAAAACAGTGCCA
>NW_006408835.1:2942069-2949410 GCF_000296735.1 Chrysochloris asiatica
ATAACATGAGAAGATATATGCACACCAATGTTCATAGCAGCACTATTTACAATAGTAAAAAGATGCAGACAGCTTACATGCCTATCAACTGAAGAATGGATAAACAAACTGTAGTACACACACACAATGGAATATTATGCTACCTTGAAGAATAACAAGGAAGCTGCAAGCTATCCCATAACATGGATGACCCTTGAGGACATTATGATGTTATGAAATTAGTTATTCACAAAGGGAGAAATACTGCATAGGACCATTATAGTAACAGCTTAAGAAAAAATGCCCACACTAAAAGGGAAAAATAAAATTCTTTGTTTGATTACCAGGGTGTAGGGGTGAAGTGAAGAGAGGAGGGGAAGGTGAAGCACATGATAGTTTGAGTGCTGGGGGTACAATACAAAAGAAGGGGGGGAATGGAAGAACAAGATGGATGGGAGAACAGTTAAGCAGGCCTGAATGGGCTAAGGGGGACAGAGGTAAGTAGTGATGTATGCTCAACCTTGGAACAAGAGGGCTCTGTGACACAGGGATTGAGGTATGGGTTGAATGGGTAAAAGAAGGGAAATATTGTTAAGACTCTTGGCTGTCTTTTGAATCTGGGTTTACCTTAGCTATGATTGTAAAATAGGCACTTGAAGGGGAGAGAAAGGAATAGCCAGAAACATCACCACAGAAAGCTTGTAAGTCTGTCTTCAGCCTATATCTGATTAGAATACCGAAAATGGGGCTAGAACTTGCCCAGTGAAGGAGGCTTCCTGTGGAGCCTTTGCATTGCATAAGATCATAGGTGGAATCCTGATTCCCATCCAGAATCTTCTGAAGTGAGAAATTTCCACTTGAAAGAGCAAGCAGATGAGCCTGGAGCAGATAGAACAGAAGATACTTCTTGAAAGAATGACCAGCAGGAAAAATAAAAAAAATACTGGCAGTCTGGTTGACTACTACAAGAACAAGCAAATTATTCATTGGAGAGACATCAAGGCAAGTGGTTGGGTCCCCTCAGGGCAAACCCCCTTCCAAGACTGAGACTCAAGGGGAATATAGGAGCAGGCATGTGGTCTTGCTGGAGACCACGTTGGTCACCGATAAGGGGAAGAGGGGGAAAAAACAGCAATGAAGTTGTGAGCTAAGTCCAACCATGTTCAATAGACTCCTGTCAACCTGGATTGAGACCTGGTTGGCCAGCAGTAAGGCGAGACCTGGGGACTCCTGGGTCCAGGAATAGGGACATGGGCATGGAGGGCTAGAGTAGAGAGTGAAATGTGCTGCTGATATGAAGTGAGGGGAAATGCACAAGAACACCCATACTTGCGGATAGAGCCCATTTGATCTGGCTTCAATGGCTGGATGATCAGAACTGGAGTACAGGAAGAAAGGTGAGGAAAAAGAGAGTAATCCACTACAAGTTGATGAACTTGACCTATACTTATGGATGTTGTAGCTCAAAAGAGGGCACAAATCTTTACAGTGAGGATCATTCCCATGCTCTCAGTACACAGGGTCAACAGGGATGGGCAAACTAGACATTGGCTACCCAAAATGAGGTGCTGTAAAGGCACAAAGTGACTGGCTTACAAGCTTTCAAGAGGAGCCTAGTTTCAGAGGGTGTGGGAGAAAGTAGAATCTCCACTGATTGGTTTCTATCCTGTCTGGACGGGGCTGGTGAAAGATGGGACTAAGACTCTTGTGGTTCAATAGTGAATAATTGCTATCAGGACTGATTGTGAGTGTTGCAAATGTAAATGTAGATGTTTTATAACAAAAGGAAGGGAGTGGTTGATCTTGCAATCCAGGCGTGGAGGAACCTGGGACTATCAAGGGAGAAGAGCAGAGTACAGGACTCTCTCCAAATAAGCAGTGACTCCAGATAATGGAGGCAGAGACAATGACATGGAGAGATGGAGTGGCTGGGGACTATGGACTCAGGGAGGTAGAGGAGCTGTGTGCTGCTGGCTGGGGGGCAGGCTTGCGGGGTGTACCCTTTGGTTGTTTGATTGGTTATGTATTCCTGGATGCTTCAGTGTACATAAAAATTCAAACAAACAAACAAACAAAAAAACCCCAAAAAACAAACAAGAGAATGTAAGCAAATGCTGTGGAATGATGATGCATGGGAGGAATTGTAATCATTGCAACAGAATGAAATACAATAGGATGAATGTAAAGCTGATGTTCTTGCTTGTCAACTGTCGCTCAATTCACAATAAAAACTTAAAAAAAAAGAAAGAATAACTGGGCCTATCAAACTTGATTTATGAGTCATGTCAGATTTCATTTTCCTTTGGGCATCAGAGTCACACCACTGCTTCGAAACCCACATTTTCCATTTTCTAGATGACCTGAAGACATTCATCAGTGATCTAATATTTCAGTGTCTTTCTCTAGGTGTCCTTGTTTTCCCCAGTCTGGAAGTTCAGATCCTGGAACCAAGGTTGTTGCTATAGTCTTTCCATTGTTAGAAGAATTCACCAACCTCAAGACTTCTTGGAATTAGATTGGGGTTGAGACACATGTAATCTTGACCTGTGGTTAAGTGTGTCTGTCAAAGGAGAGACCAGAGAATCTCCTCCAGCCACCACCACCCACAGGTTAATTTGAGAAGGGCTTGGTCTCCCAGATAAGATGACAGTTAAAGACAACAATACTCTGATATGATTTGATCATTTGGGCCTAAGCTTATCACTCATTCCCATCTTGTCTCAAGTCATCCAGTAATACAAAATCTAGCCCTGTCTCTTTCCATATGCTTACATCTCCAAAGCATGGGGAGAATAATGTTGATAATGAGAGCTTTTTACCACATTTTAATTGAGTTAAAGTTTCTACTCATGAATGGCTCCACCTTTATCTTGTGGTCATCTCCCTGAACTAGGGTAATCCTGGGCTTGTCCTTCTTGAGCTCTTAACTGGAAACAGAATGCAGAGCCCCATTGTGTCCTCTAATCCAGTTTAGGAGGGAGCCCTGCACTTTCTATAAACAAGTTAATAATTTGCTACACTTTGACTCAGTTCTTTGTGAGTATGCTCTATTAATTAGGACACAGAAGCCAAGAGGAGTCAGGAGTTGAATTTACATATCAAAGTTCACTCCTGAATCATCAATCATTCTTCATTTTATAGGTGGTTGTGACAATTGAATGAAATGACATCTGTCAAGTGCCTCGAGCTTGCCCAAACTGGCATGAGATGTTCACGTGTTGGTCTTTCTCCTATCCTATACAAGGATCTCTCTCTTTAGTATTTTATAGACCTGGTAACAGGGTTTTATAGGAACAGATCTGCCCTGCCTCTGGAGGTTCAAGCTCAGAGGAAGAAAAAGAGCATGGCCTTGTAAGCTCAGATTTAATTGCCAGTAGAGACAACCTGGTAGGTAACACTCCACCATAAGTGCCACTCACAATATATATGATACAGTGAAATGTAGAAGAAGGAGTTGGCAGATTAAGTAGGAACTTTCCTGTTTTTACTTTTGCTCCCCTTTGATCTGTTCTCTTCAGCAACAGAAGCAAGCCTGTCAAATGATAAGTTATATCTATTCACTTTTCTTCTAAAAAACTTCCAGATGATGTTCCTTCAAAATGAGAAGAAGCCAAAGTCATTACATGGCTCATAAATCCCTGAGCTTATATCCCATTGACCTTTCTGACTTTCTCTCCTATCACGCTCCCCATTACTTGCCTTACCTTCTTAACGCTCTTGCTTTTCCCTCCTCCCTCCACCGGTAATCCACCTTCCATAGACTGTCATTCTTACTCCTCACTGTCTGTGTGACTTTACTCAATGCCACCTTCTCAGGAAACTTCCAATCCATATTTTCAGCTCTTCTTGTCCTCAAAGCCCTTATAACCAGGAAGCATGCTCTATATTTTATTCATACTTCTTGGTTTGGTATTTTTTGGTTTTCTTTCTTTTTTTTTGGCAATTCCTTCAGCCTTGGAAATAAACTCCATGGTAGTAGACTATTTGACTCTTTTGTTTAGTTTCATTACTGCAGCTGCAGTGCCTACAAGAGTTCCTGAACTATGTTGTTGTTAAGTGCACTTGAATTGGTTCGGGCTCATAGCAATGCTATGTACAACCGAGCAAAACACCACCTCGTTCTGCCCTGTCCTCACAATTGCTGCTATGCTTGAGCCTATTGATTTCCTGGAGCATCCAGGTTTCCTTTCTTTCACTGGGGAATGCTAGGTAGTTAGAACAGGGAAGAGGGCTAACCACAGTTCAATCACAAAGAAGTCAGGAAAGGATCTGATCTGTCATGGAAGTTGAGTAAAGGAAACGATAAAAGAGGGGACTTTCACCCAAATTAGGCATGCACAGAGAAGTATAGGACTGATCTGATGTGACCAATGAACTAATCATAGCACTACTATAATAAATCAGCATTATGGTTAGCGAATGAATACAATTATAGCAGACTAATGCAAAGGGAAAGAAGTACATCAGACCCAGGAAGAAATGACCAGTCATGGGCCCTAAATTATGATAGGAAAATGTAGGAATCAGGAAATAACTGTCAGGAGACCCAGAACCCACCCCAGAGGAAGACAGCATAAAAGTGAAACCAAAAATGCACTCACTGCTCCCTCTCACACTGCGAGAACGTGTATGCTTAATAAATCTTGCTTGCTTAAGCCTCTGTCTCTATGTCTCTTTGTGTGTGTGTATTGGGCCTATGCATTACCAATTCTTTGGAAGAACAGTAGGACTGAACCAGGATGCTTCATATGTGCTGTGACAATGTCATCTCCAGCATAATTTCTATCTTCAAGGCCATATTTTCCAACTATTGACCCTTCCCCATTGTTTCCAACGCTCACATTCCAATAACTAGTAATTACCAATGCGTCTTGATTGTATGCGTGATCAATTTCAGAAATTGGTAGACTTTTTCAATTCATCACCACTGGCTTTTGTGTAAATTTGAATAATGGTAGTATTGTTGTTAATTATGGTTAAGTGCCATCAAGTCAGTTCCAACTCATAGTGGCTCTGAATAGTGTTTCCTAGGAGTGGCTGGTAAGTTTGAACCACTGGCCTTATGGTTCGAAGTGACCTTCCAGTCCAGTGCATTATCCCAAAGCACCATATCAGTATTAAGTAGCATTATTGTAGCCATTTGGATTTTATTCTATTACAGATAGCACTGTACTTCAGGATAGATCTTGATATACTCTTTTTCATGATGAACATGATGCCATTTCTCTTTAGTTTGTCCTTCTTGGTATAGTAAATCATATGACTGTCTGATTCAAAATGGGCAATATCAGTCCATTTCAACTCACTAATGCCTAGCATAGCAATCAGCATGCATTCCATTTCAGTTTTTAAAACTGCATATATGTAAAAAGAAGTTTATTATCTTACAATTATAGAGTCCCAAGCACCCAGTGGAAGAGATTGAGAATCTTGCCCATGTGTCCATTATAATGGGAGCAGGACACACCTCCAAGGAAGCATCCCTTCATTTGATTGGCTACTCATAGCTGCTCATCATAGAGCTAAATGTGCCTCTATTAGGTATCATCACCATGGGCATAAGTATATCCCAACTGCTAAACCTCTGGAAATCTTGGCCTAGTCAAGTTAACACAAAAACCTAACCATGACAGTCCACCCTTGTCAGCTTGAAGCCTATAAACTATATGCATAATCTCTAAATAGAGAAAATTGTCATGTAATACTTGTGCCTAACATGACACAACTAAAACACATACAACTGAAAACACATTGGCCCCATTTTCATTTTAAATGCCACAAATCAACAAAACAAAATATTTGGTGCACACATGCAAAACAAAACAAAAGATATATATTCATTTAAATGTCCAAAACAACATCAACCTAGTATACTGAGGAGACAACCATGTTCCTTGATATGAAGAATCTTCCATTCTGATTGGAATTTTCAGTAATTGCATTCATAAGCAAAAGTCTAGTTCAACAAACTGTACTTAGAGTATCAAACATCTTTATCCTCATCTTGTCAGGTTCTGGTCAGTTCAACCAAGCTAGGTCAAATGGGCACCAGCTGCAAATTTGGGAATCCACACACACTTCTCTGCACTTCAAACCAACTGGCATCCTCACTCTCAGCTCTAATCCCTAAGGACTAGGTCCGTGCCTGTGACCTCAGGAGTTGACACAACTTCTTAAACTTCAGGCCAGCCAGCCTTCCAGCTCCTCTTATTTTAAGGTCATGCTAATAGAATAAGTCCAAACTCATTGCTACATTTTTCCCAATACCACCAATTCCACTCACACATAAACCCAGGTGGTCACCAGTGAGCATATGGCTCCAGTCACTTTTAACTTTCAATTCTAGAAGGGGGTTTCTCTGATGAGCTGACTTTCCTTTCCTTGTTGCTTCCACAACTCAAAATGACAAACTGTCCACTTTTTTTTTTTTTTTTTTCTTCTTGGAACGCCTGTTCTCCCAGCAGTTCTGGATTGGTCTGCATGTTTTTTCAAATGCACATGTCCCAACTCTGAAGATTCTAGGTGGGGCTCAGGAGTCCACCTAAGGCCCTATACTCTACAAAGGCTTACAGCAAAAAGCCCATTTTTCCCCCAGGCAAATTCTAACTTCCCTATTAACAAATTCAATCAAGCATAGGCTGAAGGTGGTTTACAAACTCTATGTAATCATAATTCCAAATATTCCTATCACACATATATGTCTATTTTACAGTAATAGGCAGGAGACACCAATATCCATAAGGCAGTCAAACACATAAACCTTTTAAAACATTCACGTTCTATCTTTTTTTCTCCCTTGGATTTACCCCATTTATATGCATATGGATTTGGGCCTCTGGCCTGGATTCCAATAGGCCCAGGCTCAGTATCAGCAATCCTTTTTAACCAGTGTGTCTTCAGATTCCAGGCAACTGAAGAAGCTGCCTGTTTTGCCTCCCCTGAAATATTTTATCCCATGTCCCTTTGTTCTTTCTCCTACAAAACTTCACGATTTCATAAGTCTGGAGCCATTGCAATGAATCCTGTTCACAGCACCAAATGCTTAGACCATGTCTGACTGCCTCTGACTCTCCAAGAGGGAAAATGGACCAAACTCAAAATCAACCCAAGGCTGATTCCTTAAAATGGATGTCAGACATGCCTCCATCTTATATCAGTGCTTTTAAAAAATTAGTCAGAGTGGAGAACCAATTTAGAAAACTCATCTTTATGATTTTGTTTCTCTAGAACCCCACACTCTCTCCACTCATGGTATCACATGATGCATTTGAGTTATGGTGTTGGAGGAGAATATTGAAAGTACCATGGACTACCAAAAGAACTAACAAATCTGTTTTGGAAGAAGTACAGCCAGAATGCTCC
>NW_006408835.1:2950200-2957451 GCF_000296735.1 Chrysochloris asiatica
GACACAGTTAGAGTATGATGGCCTTGAGACAATGGAGTTGTCAGGTAGCTAGTTAGGATCTTTACAAGTTAACTGCCCTCAAAATGGTCCCCTCCTCATGAAACCCTATACACAATGCAACAAGATGCTGTCTGGACCGGGGTCATTTCCATGATTGATTGTAGATGGACTTTTGTGGACCATCGTGTTTGAAAGATGGCTAGGCCTATCTTCCTCATCCATCTTAGTTTTGAAGGTCTGTTGAAACCTGCTTAGCATGACAGCATCGCTCAAACCTCCACTGATGGATGGTGGCTACACATGAGGTAAATTTGTGGGAAACCAAACCCAGGTCAAATTGAACACGGAGACTCTAGTGGATCTCCCCACTAAAGTTTTCAGGGAGATTATGGTCCAAATGATATATTTCTTGCCACCATTTGTTTGTCAGTTTCTCATACTGTGGTGGCTTGTATGTTGCTGTTATGCTGGAAGATATGCTACAGGTGTTTTAAATACCAGCAGGGTCACTCATGGTTTCACTCATGGACAGGTTTCAACTGAGATTCCAGATGAAGGCAAACTAGGAAGGAGACATGGACTACTTCCAAATATCTAGTCACTGAAAACCTTATGAATAGCAGTGGAACACTGTCAGCTCCAGATTATTGAATATTGAAACATGATTAAAAACACCAGAATATTGTCAGACATAGTGCCAGAAGATGAGCCGCTAAGGTTGGAAGGCACTCAAAATACAACTGCGGAAGAGCAGCCTCCTCAAAGTAGAGTTGACTGTGATGAAGTGAACGGAGTACAGCCCTCCAAACCTTCATTTACTGATGGGACACCACTCAAAATGAAGAGAAACAGCTGTAAACATGCATTAATCATCAGAACATTGAATGTATGAAGTATGAATCTAAGAAAATTGGAAATTGTCAAAAAATTAAAAGGAATGCATAAACATTGATATTCTAGGCATTAATGAGCTGAAATGGACTAATATTAGCTATTTTGAATCTGACAATCACATGGTTTACTATGCCAGGAAAAGCAAATTAAAGAGGAGCAGCATTCACAATCAAAAACACCATATCAAAAATTGTCTTGAAGTACAATGTTGTCTGTGATAGGCTAACATCCTGTAAGGAAGACCAGTTAATTCCATGATTAGCCAAATTTACTCACCAACCACTATAGTCAGTGACGATGAAATTGAAGAATTCTACCAACTTCTTCAGTTTGAAATTGATCAAACATGCAAGCAAGATGTACTGATAATTACTGGCAATTGGAATGCAAAAGTTGGAAATAAAGAGGAAAGATCAACAGTTGTAAAATATAGCCTTGTGGTAGAAATAATGCTGGAGATCACATGATAGAATTTTTCAAGAAGAATGACTTCTTCATTACAAATATCTTTTTAAAAACAACATAAAGACAACAATACTCATGGACCTCACCAGATGGTATACACAGAAATCAAATTGACTACATCTGTGGAAAGAGACGGTGGAAAAGCTCCATATCATCACCCAAAACAAGACCCAGGAGAGCATGTGGAATAGATCATCAGTTGCTCATATGCAATTCCAGGCTGAAAAAATTAAAACAAGTTCATGAGAGCCAAAATATGACCTTGAACATACCCCCCCTGAACAGAGACTATCTTAAGAACAGAATTGATGCATTAGACACTGAAGACGAGAGACCAAAAGAGTTTTCAGATGACATCAAGAACATCGTACAGGAAGAAAGCAAAAGGTCATTAAGTAGACAAGAAAGAAAGAAAAGACCAACATTTATGTAGGAATAGATTCTGAAACTTGCACTTCAGCACAGAGATGCTAAAGCAAATGGACAAAATGAGGAGGTAAAAGAGCTGAATAGAAAAATTTAAAGGTCAGCTCGAGAAGACAAAATAAAATATTATAATAGAATGTGCAAAGACTTGGAGTTAGAAAACCAAAAGGGAAGAACATGCTCAGCACTTCTCAAGCTGAGGGAACTGGAAAAAAAATTAAAGCCTCAATTTGCAATATTAAGGATTCTTTTGGCAAAATATTGAATGATACAGAAGAATCAAAACAAGATGACAGGAATACACAGAGTAACTGTAGCAAAAAGAAATGGTTGATGTTCAACCATTTCAAGATGTAGCAAATGATCAAGGGCCAATGATACTGAAGGAAGAAGTCCAAGATGCATTTAAAGCACTGGTAAAGAACAAGGTTCCAGGAATTGATGGAATACATGTTGAAATCTTTCAACAAATTGATAGAGCACTAGGGGCACTTATTCATCTATGCCAAGAAATTTGAAAGACAACTACCTAGCCAACTGACTGAAAAAGATCCATTTGTGCCCATTCCAAAGAGAGATGACCAACGGAATGCAGAACTCATTGGACAATATTATTAATATCACATGCCAGTAAAATTTTGCTGAACATAATACAAAAATGGCTGCAACCATACATTCACAGAGAACTGCCTGAGGATCAAGCTGAATTCAGACAACAATGTGGAACGAGGGATATCATTGTTGATGTTAGATGGATCTTGGCTGAAATCCCAGAATCCCAGAAAGATGTTTCCTTGTGTTTTATTGAGTATGTGAAGGTTTTTGATTGTGTGGATCTTTACACGCTATGGACAACATTACAGAGAATGAGTTTTCTGGAACACTTAACTGTGTTCATGAAGAATCTGTATACAGACCAAGAGGCAATTGTTTGAACAGAACAAGGAAACATTGAATGGTTTAAAATTACAGAAGGTGTATGCCAGAGTTCTATTCTCTCCCCAGGTCTATTCAATATATATGCTGAGCAAATAATCCAATAAGATGGATATTAGGAAGAAAAACATGGCATCAGGATTAGAGGAAGACTCACTAACAATCTGTGATATGCAGATGATATAACCTTGCTTGCCGAAAGCCAAGAGGACTTAAAATAGCCTTTGGTATGGGTTGTAGCTCAATGTAAAGAAAACAAAAATCCTCAAAGGACCAATAAGCAACATCCATATAAATGGAGAAAATATTGAAGTTGTCAGACCTCATTTTGCTTGGATCAACCATCAACACTCATGGAAGCAGCAGTCAGGAAATCAAAGGACATATTGCATTAGGCAAATCTGCTACTCAAGACCTGTTTAAAGTGTTCAAGATCAATGATGTCAGTTTGATGACTAAGACAACAAGCCTGATCCAAGTCATGGGCGGATGAGGTCAGGAACTGAAGAATCTGGGCATTGGTTGAGTTATTTGTTGAAGGTCTGAGGATGCCGGTTCCTTCCTTCCTTCCATGCAGGGCATAATATATTTGAGAACTATACTGAGGAGCCAATTGGGCATTAGTTCCTATACTGGTCTTCATAGTTGGAGAAAGCAGTAGTGCTTTCTGTTTCCCTCTCAGAGCCTTAGCATTGGGCTTTGCCTAGCCCAACTTATACACTCAGGTGTTGGAAAAGAAGTGAATCTGCTATAGGTCATCAAACTGGATGAACCCACCAGTGAGGACATGAATATATAAGGAAGTGAAGTGTTGCCTTCAGATGAGGAGAAGAGAGGGTGAGAACTGGCAGATTGTAGATCAGACCAGGGTAGGGTAGAGAGTCATTTCGTGGAGAGCGAGACTAGCAATGTGAGTCTGTAATGTTTAGTTTGGGGGACTGGAGAAAATTCCTTTTGTTGCAGCATGTAGCATGTCATTCCCACAAAAGTCAAATGTCCAGACTGTGACTGGAGTTGGCCTGGTAGAGAAGACTATCTGAGCTGCCAGGCTGACACTGATGGTCAGAGATGGTACTGAGTTCTTCAGAGTGTGGTATATGTATAATCGTGAGAGATAGGAACTAGAAGTGACCAAAGGAACCAGGAGTGCTGACATCAGCTCTAGATATGCTTGGTAAACCCCTTTATAATTTTTTCCTGGGTTGTTTCAAACTTGGCACTTTTTAGTTTCTGACTTTTAACTCCACTTAGCTAGGGATCAAGACAACTTGATGGAAAAAGTGTTTGCATCAGGCCTCAAGGTTTTGCTGAGAGCAGAAAAAATACAGGGAACCAGTCCGTCTGTGAGGAATGGTATGAAAATAGAGTCTAAAGGCTAAAGTCTACTGGGGGAGGGTGGGGAATTTGACTGACAGAAGAGAGTTCAGATATGAAGAACCTTGACTTTATATAAAGGGCTCTAGGCTTTATTTTATGGGGTAGGGTCATTGAAAGCTTTGGGGAATCTGAGAAAAAGCGTATCCATGTGAAAGCAGATTTTTCTAGAAGGGGGATGTTCTCTAGAGAGGACTCAGAGAGATGGGGAGGGAAAGAGAAGATTGCATGATTTTAGATGTACTTCCATGTGCCTTTCATATGTAAGATAAAAGGACAACTGTGAGAAGAGAGGAGAGACGAAATGGGAACAAAGGATTCAAGTCCATTCTCAGGGAGATCAATGTCTAGAAATTGATGCCTTTAAGTAAATTCCCTTAAATTGATTGTCCAAGGATCCTTGGAAAGTCTTCATGTAGTACCAAAGGGACACTTAGCCTATGAGAAGGGGAAGATGGGTTGTGAGTAATAACAATAGTGATGATTATTATGATATTAATAATGATAAGCTGTGTCATATGAACTTGATGATTTTGATCATATTGTTGTTGTTTTTAAGGGCTGTTGCATCAGTTCCAACCCATAGCAACCCTGTATAGGGTTTCCAAGGAGCAGCTGGTGAGCTTGAACTGCCGACCTTGCAGTTCAAAAGACTTTGTAGTCTGGTGCATTAACCCACAGCGCCACACCAAGACTCATAGTAGATGTAAAAAAATGACAAGATACTATAGTTCAATCTAAACGTAGTAAAGACTTCTGGCAAAATAGCAGAGTAGGCAAATGTACTGCTTAGACTCCCTACAACAAAGACATGACAGACTAAATTACAGATAGAGATGATACTCATAGAACAAAGCTTTCGAATAAGTCAGGAACAAACTGACAAAATTAATGGGAAATTAGAAATCATACAAAAACAGCACACAGAAACCCAGAAGATTAATATTAAGACAATGCATTAAAAGGGCAAAGGAGAAGAATTCAGTCAACAGAAAGTCTGATTAGTGAGCTTGAAAATAAATCCCTTAATACTATTCTGCTAGAAGAACAATCAGAAAAAACAATAACAGAGTAGAAGAAAGCCTAAGAATTATGTGGGACACCATCAATAGTAATAACTTATGCATGATCAAAATTCCAGAACACGAAGAAAGAAAGAAAGAAAAAAAGCAGTAGAGAAAATTGTCAAACAGTTTTTGGAAGAAAACTTTCGTAATGTCATGAAAGACATGAAGATATGCCTTTAAACTAAACAAATAACAAACAGGATAGAACCCTCCCCCAAACAACCTAGACGTATTATAATCATACTTTTCAAAACCAAGACAAGGAAAGAATCCTGAAACCAACTCAGGAAAAATAAAATATTAACTACAAAAGAGAATGAATAAGACTAAGCTCTGATTTCTCAATAGAAACCATGCGGACAAGAAGGCAAAGTGATGATATATATAAAACCTCCAAAGGAAATAAAAATGCCAATCAACAATTATATACCCAGCAAAACTGCTCCTCAAATTTAACGGTAAAATAAGAACATTTCCAGATAAACTGAAATGAAAGGAATTTGTGAAAACCAGATCAACTTGAAATGTTAAAGGGAGTTCATTGGGTAGGGAACAAGTAATGGCAGACTACAATCTGAGATTAACATTCATGATAGTTGTTGCTGTTCTTGTTAAGTGCCTTCTAGTCATTTCCAACTCATATTGACCCTGTAAATAATTATACAGAGTCACTGTACAAAAGAAATGGTCAATGTTCAATCATTTCAAGAAGTAGCTAATGATCAAGAATTGATATTATTAGAGGAAGAAGTTCAAAGAGCACTGAAGGGATTAGCAAAACAAAAAAACAAGGCTCTAGGAATTGAAGATATACAAATTGAAATGTTTCAACAAACTAATGTAGCACTGGAGATACCTCCTCATTTATATCAGGCAATTTGGAAGACAGCTATCAGGTCAACTGTTTAGAAGAGAACCATACTTGTGCTCGTTTTAAAGGAAGGTGACTCAACCAAATGCAGACATCATTGAACACTATCCCTAATATCACATACAAGTAAATTTTTGCAGAAGATAATTCAAAAATGGTTGTAGCTGAACATCAACAGGGAGCTGCCAACAATTCAAATTAGATTCAAAAGAGGATGTGGAACCATAGATTTCTTTGATGGTGGATCTTGACTGAGGCCAGGAAATACCAGGAAGATGTTTATTTGTGCTTTATTGGCTATGCAAAGACCTTCAATTGTGTGGAACATAAAAAACTATGGATATCATTGTGAAGAATGAGTATTCCAGAACACTTAATTGTGCTTATGAGAAACCTGTACACAGGTCAACAGGCTGTCATTAGAACAGAATAAAGGGATATTAAGTAGTTTATGGACTCCTGGTATGGTGCTGTAGGATCAGCACTGGACTGTGAACCAGTCAGTAGTTCAAACCCATCAGCTGTTCCTTGGAAACCCTATACAGGGTTTCTGTGAGTCAGAACTGATTCAATGGCACTTAACAACAACAACAACAAAAAAAAATAGTTTATAGAAGTCCTGGTGTGGTGCTGTAGGTTATAGCATTGAATTACAGGTTGGTTTGAACCAGTAGGTCGGTGGTTCAAGCACCAGTTGCTCCTTGGAAAACCTGTAAAAGGTCTATATGAGTTGGAACCGACTTGACAGCCCATAACAACAACAACAACAACAACAGTAACAACAATAAATAGTTTCAAATCAGGAAAGGTGTGCACCAGGACTGTACATTTTCACCATATTTATGATACCTGTTGCTAAGCAAATAATCTAAGAAACTGGATTATACGAAGAACGTGTCATCAGGATTGGAGGAAGACTCATAATAACCTGTGATATGCAGATGACAGAACCTTGATTGCTGAAAGCAAAGAAGAATTGAAATACTTACTGATGAAGATCGAAGACCACAGCCTTCGGTACAGGTTGCACATCAATGAAAATTCTTACAACAGGACAAATAAATAAGATAATGATAAATGGAGAAAATATTGAAGTTGCCAAAGACGTCGCTTTGCTTGGCTCCACAATCAATGCTCATGAAAGAAGCAGCCAGGAAATCAACATATTACATTAGGCAAATCTGCTGCAAAAGACCTCTTCAAAATGTTCAAGAGTAA
>NW_006408835.1:2957796-2958768 GCF_000296735.1 Chrysochloris asiatica
TTGGACATAACAATGATTGTGAGGATGGTGCAGGACTGAGCAGTGTTTTATTCTGTTGTGCACAATGTCCCTATGAGTGGGAACCCACTTAACAATAGCCACAAGCAGGTCCTAGACAGAAGTTCACAGAATGGATCACAGAGATGCACATTTATACTCAAAGGCAATGTGCAAGAGAAAGGCAGTTGTATTCTGTGTTCTGGAGAGAAACAACCACAGCAAAGATGGAGTAAGTAGAATATTACTGGCTTCTGTGAGTCTCTGAGCACTGAGGCTTCATGGCTAAACACGTGGCAGACTTTACCATAATGTACAAAAGGCTAGAAGGCAGAAAATGCAGGATATTTTGTACTGGGGAGCAAAGTACAGAGGTGATTTGTATAGAATTAAAAAAAAATTAATGCCATTTGAGGCTGTTCAATGCCTGACTGATAAGCTAATTTAAGCCTTTCCTCAAAATAATCCACATTTCCTTTAAGTCTAATCTCCATCGTTTTACTGGCAGGTACATGACAAGTTTCACTTGTTTTGGCTCAAATTCTCCCAGATCCCTTTGATAGCTGGTGGGCAACCATGAAATCCCATATTCCTCTGCTCAGATACAATTGTATGGCAGGGAATTC
This sequence comes from Chrysochloris asiatica, assembly GCF_000296735.1. Lineage (NCBI taxonomy): Eukaryota > Metazoa > Chordata > Mammalia > Afrosoricida > Chrysochloridae > Chrysochloris > Chrysochloris asiatica. The sequence goes on from NW_006408835.1 coordinate 2,958,420, forward strand.
CACTAAGGAAAATCAGTCTATTATTGGAAGAATTAGAATTGCTCTTCTGACTTCACAACTCATGTTTTTTCTGAAACAGTATATACCTCCAAAGAGAGACATGTAGTTAAGGGGTGGTTTTATCCAAGAACTCAAGGACACTTGAGTAAGCAGCTACCAAGATGGTTGGTGACATATGAACACTGGAAGAAAGTGTGCAGAAGAAAGATAATAGTATCAGCCTTGGTTGTTTGATTCCGAAAACAGAGTGTCCATCTTAACTGTGCATTAAAATCCCATGAAGGGGTGCAAACCCCCTTCCAAGACTAAGACTCAGTGGGAACACATGCTGTGATTGGTGACCACGCTC
>NW_006408835.1:2960756-2965208 GCF_000296735.1 Chrysochloris asiatica
CTGCTAACCACAGGGTCAGTGGTTCAAACCCATCAGTCACTCCTTGGAAACCCTGTACAGGAGCTGTATGAGTCAAATCAGTTTAATGTACTTGAACACAACACAACGACATAGCATAGCCAAGGTGCTAGAGAACATTAAGCTGATAGATAACATCAGGTTTAGCAAGAAACTTTGTCAAATGGTATAAAATAACACTCTTATCCCACATTTGGGTGTTCTTGTGTGGCACTGTAGGTTAAGCACTGTACTGCCCACCTTAAGGTCAGTGGTACAAACCCACCAGCTGCTATTTGGAAACCCTATACAGTGACACTTAGTGGGAACCATCTTGCTCACACTTGACAACAACAGCCCCATAAGTGTGCCCATTCCAAAGAAAAATGACCTAACAATGTGGAAATCATCAAACAGTATCATTAATATCAACTGCAAGTAAAGTTTTGTTGAAGTTAATTAAATTATGGTTACAGCAGTACGTTGACAGCAAGTTGCCAGAAGTTCAAGTTGGATTCAGAAGGGGACGTGGAATGATGGATATCATCGCTGATGTCAGATGGATCTTGACTGGAAGCAGAGATTACCAGAAAAATGTTCACCTGTGCTTTATTCACTAAGTGAAGGCATCCAACAGTGTGGATCGTAACAAACTATGGATATTATTTAAAGAAGGGGAATTCCATAACATTTCATTCTGCTTACGAGGAACCTGTACGTAGACCAAGAGGCAGTTGTTCATAGATATAGAACAAGTGAATACTGAATGGTTCAAAGTATATGTCAGAGTTGTATTTTTCCACCTTACTTTTTTCAACCTGTATGCTGAGCAACTAATCTGAAAAGCTGGATTATATGAAGAAGAATTTGGTATCAGGATCAGAGGATTAACATTAACAATTCGTGATATGCAGATGATACAACCTTGCTTGTTGGAAATGAAGAGGACTCGAAATGCTAATGAAGATTGAAGACTTTAGAATGGATTGCCACGTCATATAAAGAACATGAGCCAATAAATAACATCATGATAAAGTGGTGAAAAGACTGAAGCTGTCAAAGTCTTCATTTTGCTTGAATCCATAGTCAATTCTCATGGAAGCATTGGTCAAGAAATCAAATGATTTATTATTTTAGACAGATCTGCTGAAATAGACCTCCTTAAAGTGTTAAAAAGCAAAGATTTCACTTTGAGGTCCAGGGTACGCCTGTAAAAGCTGGATAATGAATGAGGAAGACTGTAGAAGTATTAATGCATTGGAATGATGATGTTGGTGAAGAATATTAAAAGTACCATGAACTGTCATAAGTACAAACAAATCTGTGCTGGAAGAAGTACAGCCAGAATTTTCCTTAGAACTCTTGTACTTTGGACATGTTGTCAGGAAGGACTTGTCCTTGGAGAAGGACATCATGCTTGAAAAAAATGTAGGGTCAGCAATACAGAAGATGACACCCAATGAGGTGGATTGGCATGGTGGCAGCAACAATGGGCTCAAACATAGCAACTAATTTGAGGTTGGCACAATACTGGGCCATGTTTCATTCTGTTGTGCATAGGATCGTTATGATTCAGAGCTGACTCAATAGCACTTAACAACAACACCCCAAACTTCACACTTTTGTCAGTGGCATTGCCAGAATTCCAGTTTCTTGATTTTTTTTTTCTCTTTCTGGTCTTTCAACTATGATTTTTAAGTAATCAACAATTTCTGTGGATTTTCTCCTAGAATTACTGCTCATATTCATTTCCTTTCTCTGTCCACACAATCACCAGCCTCATATCAACTTACAAGTCTTAATGTTTCTGTTAGACTCTCCCAACTTGAGTGTCTAGTCTCATTAGCATTATTCACAAAATGGAATGAAACATTTCCCCCCCGTATCGCTCACAATTGAGATATGGTATTAAAAATGTCTCCAAGTCTAAATGCCTTATTCCACATGTTACTCTTCCATAATTATTTATATAGGGTAAACACTGGACCACAAGTTCGGTTTGAACTAGGAATGTTATTTTATATCATTTGACAGACTTTCTTGCTAGTTAGTTTTAGATATCACTTTGACTCTGCTATGTCGTTGTTGTTGTTATGTGCCATGGAGTCAATTCTGACTCATATCGACCCTGTACAGGGTTTCCGAGGCTGTAAATCTTTACGGGAGCAGACCGCCTCATCTTCCTCCCGCGGAGCCGCTGATAGTTTCGAACTGCTGACCTTATGGCTCACAGCCCGATTCGTACCACTACGCTACCAGAGCGCCTTAGTTCCAAGTTATTTAATCAAACACTGATCTGGATGACATCATGAAGGTATTTTGCAGAAGCAGATAACCTCTATCTGCAACTGACTTTATGTAAAGGCATTCCCCTGGATAATCTGGGCAGGTCCAATCCAATCAGTTGAAAGACTTTGAAGAGCAAAACTGTGCTTTCCCTGCAGAAGAAGAAATGCCCCTGGTGGAGTATAGTTTGGAGATGACTCAGTGGCAACTTGCTGTCATTGTTAAGTTCCTTTGAGTCAATACCAACTCATAGCGACCCTGTATAGAGTTTCTGAGGAGCAGCTGGTAGGTTTGAATTGCCGACCCACAGTTAGCAGTCCAGAACTTACCCTGCAGTGCCTTATCAAGACTCCTGTGACAATTGTTGTTGTCAAGTGTTGTGAATTGGTTATGACTCACAGGGACACTAGGTAGGGTTTCCGAGGAGCTGCTGGTGGGTTTGAACTGACAACGTTGTGGTCCAAACTGACTTTGTGCTTCAGTGCTTATTTTACTATGCCACACCAGAGCTCCACTGGCAACTAACTGGTGCATGAACATCCTGTTAGCTAAATATTTTTTTCCATATTCACAATTATTTAAGATTACTAATCTTAGAAATTAAATTATTTGGTAAAAATATGTAAAAAGTGCCAAAGATAAGCAGTGGACTGTTAGCCACAAGTTTGGCTGCTCAGATGGAGAAAGATGAGGCTTTCTGCCCCCGCAAAAGATTTACAACCTCAGAAACATATACAGGGTGGCTCTGAATCAGAGCCAAACCAACAGCACTTAACAGCAACAACAAGGTTTAAATAAAAACAATTGATTAAATAAAAAATATGATTCCATTTTCATACCTTTTTAAAAACCCCACATCAGGCCAGGTTCAGAAAAGATTACTGTCACTATCCTGATGCAATTGAATCAACATTTACTGTTATATTAGGCAAACTTGTCGTTTTAAAGTATTTTCCTCATCATATTGCATTTCTGTTTTCCACGTGTGTTATGGAAAATTCCTAACTTTATAGTTTTATCATATCTGTTGCTGTTGTTGTTAGGTGCCATCGAGCCAGCACTGACTCATAGGGACCCTATCTATGCACAACAGAACAAAACACTGCCTGATCCTGTGCCACCCTCACAGTCATTGGTATACCTGAGCCATTGCTGCTGCTACCATGCCAATCCATCTTGTGAGGGTTTTCCTCATTGAGCTGATGTTAAAATCGCCTATAGTAAAATACACAAAGGGCGCGCGAGAGAAATATTGAGAAACAGATTATTTCCTTAGAAACTGAAAATCAAACCAATGTGCTGGGCATTGTGACAAGCAGTACTTATAAGAACAGAATCACTACTGCATGAATCCTCAGTTTGGCTGGTGCCAGGATGAATATTCATCATCTCACAAATTCTATCCATCTGCACTAGCTTTTAAGATGCAGCAAATGGGTCTGTAATGGCCCAGATATGAATGCAAAAGTACAAGAGAGCGATTAAGCACAATTTACTTATAGTAAGTGTGCGTGTTTTTCTTTCTAGGGATTTGGGTATATGAATTCTAACTTTCAAAAAGAATACTCTGTCAGTTGATCCAAAGATATAAACACAGAATGTTTCAAACTGCTGAAAACATGAATAGAGTTGAAGGAATCTTAGTGAATTCTCCAAATTATGAAAAAATTAGCCATCCAAATTCTACATATTTATTTTTATAAAGAAATAATGAATATAGGGTATAGTGTTAGGCAAGAATATACTTGAAAGGCTTTTGAGACTTCTTCCTTATAGTTTGGAGCAGAGAGTGGGAAAGGTTTTTATCATCTTGAAAACCAACATGGGAATTCTAGATTCATTGTATTGAAATGAAAAATTTTCCTAGGCAGAATAGTAAGTGATTGCATTCATCTAACTAAGAACCAATTTGCTATTTCCAGAAGTAGGACTTTTAATAGTGAGGCTTTCTACAAAGACTTCAAAATCACAAACACAGATGAAATAAAAGTAGAAGTTTAACACTGCTCCCTCCCATGTTTCTGAGCTGGAGGTGTCATAGTTCAGGCTGTCTCTTGGTATCTGTCTTAGAGTCTTAGTACTACTATAGTAGAAATTCCACAATTTAATGAACATATTTTCTTAGGATTTAGAAAGTTACAAGTTTGTTTTAGGGTACCAGCTCTCCAA
>NW_006408835.1:2965556-2981239 GCF_000296735.1 Chrysochloris asiatica
TTGCACCTCAATGTAAAAACAAAACAAAAATTGCAGTTGTTGATGAGTCTTCCCCCTTTCCTGATGCCACATTCGTCTTCATATAATATAGTTTCTCAGATCATGTGCTCAGCATACAGACTGTTTAAATGCTACCTTTTGAAATGGTTGAACATTGACCATTGACTCTGTGTATTCCTTCCATCTTCTTTTGATGCTTTCCACATCATTCAATATTTTCCCCATAGAATACTTCAGTATTGTAAATTGAGGCTTATATTTTTCCTTCAATTTTTTTTCAGTTTGAGCAATGCTGAGCATGCTCTTACCTTTTGGTTTTCCAACTCTGGGTCTTTGCACATTATATTATAATATCTGACTTTGTTTGGGCTGCCCTTTGAAAACTTTTGTTCAAATTTATCCTCCTGTCTTAGGCTATTCTCTAGAGAAACAAAACCAGTGTACTTTCTGTCTGGTGAGGTACATGTGTTCAGACATCTTTTATGTTATTTTTAAAAGGTATTTGCAAAGTATAAGTCATTGTCTTGCAAAATTCTATCATGCAATCTCCAGCATTGTTTCTATCACCACAGCCGTATTTTCCAACTACTCATCCTTCCTCTTTGTTTCCAACCTCTACATTTCTCTACATAACTATGTGGGAAAACCCAAGAACAAGACACTACAGACTTCATCTTGCTGAAGCATTAAGTATAGGCACTAATTTCCGGTGTAGATAATACTGAACGTGTAGTCTGAACTTTTGCCAAGAGCAAGGTGGGCTCTAAAAAAAAGTGTCATAGAAAAATGAAGAGGATAACCAAGGGAAGCTATGATTGAACTAAAGCTATCTCCCAAAGAGTCCACTTTACATACAACTCTTGTCCTCCAAAGTCCACAATGAAAAAAGTGGTGTGTTTTAGAGCACTAGACCCAGGGGAAAAGATCTAGAAGGGCATGTGAGATCTGAGGAGGCAGTTTTGGAAGGCAAAAGAACTAGGGAGAAGAGTCAAAACAAAAGGAGAGAAGCACTCTTTGGAAAGTGAATTGTGAAAAGCAAAACAACAATAGGGGAGAGTTAGGATATTGCAAGATTGAGGGGGGAAAAAGTCAAAGGACACATAATCACCTCCACTCATGCTCACTAAAACAGTAATGGAACAAATAAATTTAAAACCCAGGAAAGAAATCATATGTTCCTATACCAAGAAAAGATGTCTTGAAATAGGAATGTCATAAACACCCAATTTGCTAACCCTGTTCACTGAATGCAGAGGTACAGTCTTCACCTCTACCGAACAAATGGAAGAGGAGAATCAAAACAATTTAGCTGATGAAAATACGCATCTCCCTCAACAATTAACCCTGAAGACAAACATCTGTTAGCACTCCAACTAAATTAAATATCTCTAGAGAAGTATTTGGAGTACAAAAAATAAGCAAATAAGCAAGCAACCAAAACACCTTGAATTAGACATTTTTAAAACTTAGACATTAATAGAGAAAAATGGAAAGAATGAAATAAGAGTTTTAAGTAAAGAATAGAAAAAAAGTAAAATCATATTAGAAATGAAGACTGAGTGAAAATTCCCAAGGAAGAAGAAATTCAAGGGAAAATGAATTAAAGACTAAGAATAAAATTAGGACAAAAAAATGGAAATGGGATTTTAAAAATTAGTGAAATGGGTTACAGAGGAAGTCACTGAAATGGGAGACAACAAAGAAGATGCAATGTACATAAAATTTAAACATCTGAAGATGAAAACAAAACAATGGGAAACATTAATATTTAAAACTATAGTCCAGGAACACTCCAGAAATTAAAGAAGATCTGAATCAATGTTGTTGTTGTTATTGTTAGATGCCATCAAGTCAGTACTGACTCATAGCGACCCTATGCATAACAGAACGAAACACTGCCCGGTCCTGGGCCAACCTCACAATTGGTGCCACGCTTGAGCCCATTGATGCTGCCACTTTGCCAATCCATCTTGCTGGGGGTCTTCCTCTTTTTCTCTGACCTTCCACCTTACCAAACAGGATATCCTTCTCGAGTGACTGATCCCTCCTGACACTATGTCCGAAGTATGAGAGATGAAGTTTGGCCATCCTGGCCTCCAAGGAGCTTCACTTCTTACAACACAGATCTGTTGGTTCTTTCGGCAGCCCATTGCACTTTCAATAGTCTCTTCCAACACCATAACTCAAAAGCATCAATTCTTCTACAGTCTTTCTTATTCACTGTCCAGTTTTTGCATGAGGTTATTGAAGCTACCATGGCTTGGATCAGGCCATCTTAGTCCTCAAGCTGACAGCTTTGTTCTTCAACACTTTAAAAAGGTCTTGTGCAGCAGATTTGCCAAATGTAATACATCATTTGACTTCTTGACTGCTATTCCACGAGTGTTGATGGTTGATCCAAGAAGAATGAAGTCTTTGACAACTTCAATCTTTTCTCTGTTGTTTATTGATCCAGTGGTGAGGATTTCTGTTTTCTTTACATTGAGATGAAATCCAATGTAATGGCTGTGCTCTTTGATCTTCATCAGTAAATATTTTAAGTCCTCTTCACTTTCATGAGGAATCTGTACATGGTCATGCTCATGAGGAATCTGTACACGGACCAAGAGGCAGATGTTTGAACAGAACATGGGAACACAGAATGGTTTAAAATTAAGAAAAGTGTGTGACAGGGTTGTATTCGTTTACCATACTTATTCAACCTGTATGCTGAGCAAATAATCCAAGAAGCTGAGTTATATGAAGAAACACATGGCATCAGGATTGGAGGAAGACTCACTGACAACCTGTGGTATGCAGATGATACAACCTTGCTTGCTGAAAGTGAAGAGGACTTCAATATTTACTGATGAAGATCAAAGAGCACACTCTTTGGTATGGATTGCATCGGAATCTATAGGTACCTATAAAAATTGATCTAGAATGACCAACTTTGAGACATACCCTAAAGAAATGATTACACTTTAAAAATAAAGAGAAAAGCCCAAGACTCAAGGAGCATCAAGGACAATATAGTCAGATTGGTCTCATGATTTCATACCAAAACTAGAGAGCCAGAATATTTCCATCTTGAGGCGCTAGCACCATAGCTGGACCCAGAGGAAATGTAACAGAAGATGTGTAAGAATGTGATCTCCTCGATATGGAACTTCCTCATCTACGTGGTCCTGCGGCGAGTCACTCCATTTATCTCAGAGAAACTGGGCAGCATATGAAGATTTGGCATCACATGTGAATGTACACTATGAAGAACCTGGCTCCAGTTTCTCCTCCCATTTGCAAATGAAAAGACCCAGAAAGATATGGAACTGATTGAATGGACCTAAAAATTCTGCTTGTGAAAAATAAATTTGGTCCGGTTACTGACTTTCTTAGGTAAAATATAATACTATTGGGGAAGTGTGACGATTTCTTGTGATCATATTGCACACTTAGTCCTCCATGAATGTTAGTATACTTGTAAATAATGTTAAATGTCATGTTTCTTAAAAGTAATAATTATAAGAGGGATTGTATCTGAAGAAAAAGACAAAAATAAAAAACAAAACTAAATGGATGCAAAGAGAAATGGAGCAGCATTTTACAGACACACAAGTGTGAACCTTCTTATAGCCAGTCAAGTTATTTATCAAGTATCAAAGTTGTAGAAAAACAGTTTAAACCTGCAAGACTTGGGGAATACTGTGCCTATGAGGCCATTCTGAATCTATTAGATGACCTTAATTCAATCAAGAGACTACAAAGAGATAACAAAGAAAAGAAACTGGCAAAATGGCAGTAGTTGTTGTAATTGTGTGCCCTAGAGTCGGGGCTGACTCACAGTGACCCTGCATAGGGTTTCCAAGATCAGCTGGTGGGTTTGAACCTCCAAATTTACAGTTTTACAGTTAGCAGTCCAGTGTTTATTGTACAGCACCACACCAGGGCTCAAAATGACAGTAGTAATCACATAATGCATGTAATTGTAGATCCAAATAAAAAGCCAAGGGGAAGCATTGTGGTGGTTGTTGGTGTGCTGTCTAGTTGGTTCGGACTTGTATGGGCCTCATATAGACTTTCTGAGACTTTAAATCTTTACGGGAGCAGAAAGCCTCATCTTTCTTCCATGGAGAGGCTGGTAGATTTGAACTGCTGACCTTACCGTTAGCAACCCAACACATAACCACTATACTACTGGTGGTAGCGGTGGTAGTGTGCCGTGGGGTTGGTTCTGACTCATAGAGACCATGTACAGGGTTTCCAAGGCTGTAAATCTTTTGGGGAGCAGAAAGCCTCATCTTCCCCCCATGGAACAGCTGGTAGTTTCGAACTGCTGACCTTGAGGTTAGTAGCCCAAATTATAATATACTACTAGGGCTCCTTAAAGGTGGAGTAGTAGTTGTTGTTGTTAAGTGTTGTTGAATCAGTTCGACTCATAGTGACTCTGTTTAGAGTTTTCAAGGAGCGCTTGTGGGGTTAGACTGCTGACCTCACAGTTCAAAATGACCTTGCTGTCCAGTGCTTTATCCTAGAGCACCACAGCATGACTCCAAAGGTGGAGTAGGAGTTGGAAAATAATATACTATATGTTATGTTATGCTTTGGGTTAATATGTTGCACTGCAAGGTTGATTTGAACTGCAGGATTGGGGGTTCAAGCTCACCAGCTGCTCCTTGACAAGCCTGTACAGGGTGGCTATGAGTCGGAACGGACTCAATAGCACTTAACAACAACAACAACAGCAATATGCTCTGATGGAGCTCTGGTGGTGCAGTGGTTAAGCACTTGGCTGCTAATGAAAAGATCAGCAATTAGAAGCTCCCTGGCACTCAATGGGAGACAGGTGTGGTAATTTGCCTCGATAAAGACTTACCAACCTCGGAATCCTTGTGGAGCAGTTCTACTCCACCCTATAGTTTAGCTATGAGTGAAAATTCACTCTGTAGCAGTGCATTTGACTTGAGTTTATGAAATAAATGAACGCTTTAAAAAAAAAGGGATGAAAGGGAAAGCAAAAGAAGAAAGTACTCATTGATTATTTACTAGATGGGAGTGAAATTATATGACTGAAAGCAGATCAACCAAGTAGCAAAATTTAAATACAATGCTGTAAATCATAAGAAATCAATTTAAAATAATAGGGTAAAGAAAACAAAATACAGAAAGATGTGCCATGTCTAGTACTCAGTATCATTACCAGAAAAATCGATAGAATTGAGACCAATTCTATTCATTCATTCAATTCATAAATGTGAATGGGCTTAGCTAACTTCTTGACAAACGTTAAAAATTGACTCACAAAACAATTGTTGTTATTGTTAAGTGCCATCGAGTCAGTTCTGACACACAGCAACTCTGTAGAGGGTTTTGAAGGAATATCTGGAGGATTTGAACTGCCAATCTTGTGCTTCGCAGTCCACAAAACATTATGCATTTAAAAATAGAGGAATAGAAATAAGTCTACCTGGAAATACTAATGAGGGGGCTACAATTATGATATCAGACAGAGTATAATTCAAGCCTTACATGTTTTTCTGATTGAAACTACCAACCGATCCACAGGAGAAAGATGAGGCTTTCTGCTCCCATAAAAACTTACAGCCTTGGAAACCCTATCCAGGGTTACTATGAGTCAGAACCAGCTTCACAGCACACCATCACCACCATGAACATAAATTAGAAAATCCAAGTGAGATTAATAAATCTCTAGAAAAAAATAGCTTACTAAAGATGACCCAACGGAAGGTGGAAATCATCTAACAATTTTATCAATATCTCATGCAAGTAAAATTTTGCTAAAGATAATTCCAAATTGGCTGTAACCGTACATTGACAGAGAACTGCCAGAGGTTCAAGTTGGATTCAGACTAGGACATGGAATGATGGAAATCACTACTGACATCAGATGGCTCTTGTCTGAAAGCAGAGAATACCAGAGAGATGTTTGTTTGTGCTTTATTGACTATGCAGAGGCTTTCGATTGTGTGGGTCATGACAAGCTATGGACAACATTGCAAAGTGTGAGTGTTCCAGAACACTTATTTATGCTCTTAGGAATCTGTACATAGACAAAGAGGCAGTTGTCCGAACAGAACAAGGCTAACACCGAATGGCTTAAAATTAGGAAAGATGCGTGCTAGGAGTGTATTCATCCACCGTAGTCATTCAATCTGTATGTTGAGCAAATAATCCAAGAAGATGGATTATATGAAGCTAAACATGGCATCCGGATTGGAGGAAGACTTATTAACAGCCTGTGATATGCAGATGATACAACCTTGCTTGCTGAAAGTGAAGAGGACTTAAAATACTTACTGATGATCAAAGACTGCAGACTTAGGTATGGGTTGCACCTCAATGTAAAGAAAAATCCTCACATTTGGGGCAATGAACATATCCATATAAATAGAGAAAAAATTTAAATTGCCAGTGACTTCATTTTGCTCAGATCAACCATTAATACTCATGGAAGCAGCAGTCAAGAACTCAAATAATGCATTCCATTAGGTAAATCTGTTGCACAAGAACTCTTTAAAGTGTTGAAGAGCAAAGATATCAGTTTGAGGACTAAAGTGCACTTACCTAAGCCCTGATATTTTCAATAACCTCATATGCACGTGAAAGTTGGACAGTGAATAAGGAAGACCATAGAAGAATTGATGTATTTGAGTACTATGGACTGCCAAAAAACAAACCAATCTATTGTGGTAAGCCAGAATGCTCCTTGGAAGCCAGGATGGCCAGACTTCATCTTTCATATTTTGGACATAATGCATTAGGCAAATCTGCAGCACAAGACCTTTTTGGGGTGTTGAAGAGCAAAGATGTCAGCTTGAGGACTAAGGTGTGCCTGACCCAAGCTATGATATTTTCAATAACCCCATATGCATGAGGAAGCTGGACAGTGAATAAGGAAGACTGTAGAATAACTGATGTTTTGAGTTATGGTACTGGAGGAGAATATTGAAAGTGCCATGGGCTGCTAAAAGAACCAATAGATCTGTGTTGGAAGAAGTGCAGCCAGAGTGCTCCTTGGAGACCAGGATGGCCAAACTTTGTCTCTCATACTTTGGACATATTGTCAGGAGGGACCAGTCACTGGAGAAGGATATCATGTTTGGTAAGGTGGAGGTTTGGAGAAAAAGAGGAAAACCCCCAGCAAGATGGATTGGCAAAGTGGCAGCATCAATGGGCTCAAGTGTGGCAACAATTGTGGGGTTGGCCCAGGACCGGGCAGTGTTTTATTGTGTTATGCATAATGCTGCTATGTGTCGGTATCAACTCCATGCCACCTAACAACAACAACAATAAAAACAGATATTTCTACATGTGAGTTTTACTAAACATAAAAGATGTTGCACTTTATTTATATTAAGAAAAAATTCTGAAATAAAAAATACTGATAGGTTATTTTTCACTTATCAGATTGACAAAAGTTAAAATCCATGAGAAAACATCCTCTGAATGAGGGTATGGAAAAAGTGACACTCCTGTACTTTTCTAGTGGGGAAGTAAATTGAAATTTGGCAACATCTCACAAAACTTTATTATTTTAACAACTATACCATCAAAAGTCCACCAGTTATCTGTCAGCTTACCAATTTGTGGTGGTTTGTGTATTGCTATGGAGTCCTGGTGTGGTGCTGTGGGTTAATGCACCAGACAGCCAACCTGTTTGAACTGCAAAGTCGGTGTTTGAAGCTCAGAAACCCTGTAAAGGGTTGCTATGGGTCGAAATCAACTCGACGGCACTTCACAACAACAACAATGTATTGCTACGATACTGGAACACTTCGACAAACCACAGAGTCACCCATGGTGAACAGATTTCAACAGCGCTTCTGGTCTAAGACCGACAGGAAGAAGGAGAGGCTGACTATTTCTGAATGACCAATCACTGAAAATCTTATGAGCAGCAGTGGAATCTTTCAGATATTGTGCCAAAAAAATGAGCCCCTCAGGTTGGAAGTCACTCAAAATACAACTGGGAAAGAACTGCCTCCTTAAAGTAGAATTGACCTTAATGACTTGGATGGAGCAAAGGTTTTAGGACATTCATCTGCTGATATGGCATAACTCAAAAAGAGAAGAAATAGTTGGAAACATGCATTAATAATCAGAATGTGGACAGTATGAATTATGAATATCAGAATATTGGAAATCACCAAAAATGAAATTGAACACATAAAGCTCGATATCCTAGGCATTAGTGAACTAAAATGGACAGATATTGGCTATTGTTAATCAGACAATATAAATATAATTTACTATGTCAGTAATGACAAACTGAAGATATGTCACATTCATCATTAAAAAGAGCATTTCAAGATCTATTTTGAAGTGCAATGCTGTCTGTGATAGGATAATACCTACAAGTTTACAAGGAAGACCAGTTAATACCACTGTTATTCAAATTTATACACCAACCACTAAAGTCAATGAGATGAAACTGAAGAATTTTACCAACTTCTTCAGTCTAAAATTGCTCAAACATGTAATCTAAATGCATTGATAATTATTGGTGATTGAAATGGGAAAGCTGGAAATAAAGAAGAAGGAGTTGTAATAGGAAATTATGGCCTTGGTGATAGAAACAATGCTAGAGATAGATTAATGGAATTTTGCAAGATCAATGACTTCCTCATTGCAAATACCTATTTTGAACAATATAAATGGTGACTATACACTTGGTCCTCACCAGATGGAATACACAGGAATCCAACTGACATCTGTGGGAAGAGACTACAGGGAAGCTCACTAACATCAGCTAAAACAAGGTCAGGGGCAGACTGTGGAACAGACTGTCAATTGCTTGTTCAGGATGAAGCTGAAGAAATTTAAAAAACTCCATGAAAGATAAAAAAAATGACCTTGTGTGTATCTCACCTGAAATTAGGGACCATCTCAAGAACAGATTTGATGCATGAGACACTAATGATCAAAGATCAGAAGAGGTGTGGGATGCCATCATGAACATCATCCATGAAGAAAGCAAAATGTCATTCAAAAGGAAAGAAAGAAAGAGAATTTCAAAGTGGATGTCAGAACAGACTCTGTATTTGCTCTTGAATATAGAGATTCTAAAGCATGGTAAACCATGTGCTTCCTGGTATGAAGCACTAAGAAGGATATAATATCATGTCTGCGCTATTCACCCAGCAATGGATGATTTGAAGAAAATCATAGGGAGATATCCGACCAATCCACTTGAGAGACACTCCACAAAATAACTGACCTTGTTTTTTTAAATCAAGATTGAGTGAGCTTAAAGAGACAACAGATATGACAATTGAATAGACGGCATTGTGAACCTGGATTGGATCCTGAACCAGAGATTTTTTTTTTTTTCCTTTTGCCATAAAGAACATTATTACGGTAATTATGAAATTTGAGCAAGATGTGTAGGTTAGATAATGGTACTGCTGCTGCTGTTGTTGTTTTTTGCTAAGTGCTGTTGAGTCAGTTCCAACCCATAGCGACTCTGTATAGGGTTTGTTAGGAGCAACTGGTGAACTTGAACCACTGATCTTGCAATTCAAACTGACTTTGCATTCCAGCAATTTAACCCACAGCGCTGCACCAGGTAAAACTCCTGATTTTTATCATTGTACTCTGAGTACATAAGAGGATGTCCTTCTAGCTTAGGAAATACATGCTGAGATAGTTTAATACTTATTCTCAAATGGCTCAGAAAAAAAATAGAGTAAATGATATAGAAAATATGGTAAAAAAAAAATCAATATTAGGAGAATCTAGGTTAAAGGTATATGAGATTTCTTTGTGCTATTGTGATTTTTCTGTTAATCTAAAGTTATTTCAAATGGATAAAACAAAACAAAACACCTTTTAATGTCCTAAAAGTATAAAAAGATTTTAAGATTGGGAAAAGATATTTACAATATGCATATCTGACAAAGGGCTGGTATTCAGCATTAATAAAAGCCCTTTTCAAATTAAAAAAAAAAGGAAAAGAACATAGGAAATTAGACCAGAGATTTTTAGATGAACTTCAACTAAATGAGGATACTGAAATGATCAATAAATATTAAAAAAAAAGAGTCAATCTTATTATTAGTAATGCGAGAAATGAAGATTAAAGCCATTGCAAGATGCCGCTATATACATGATCGTCAGAATGACTCCAGTTTAAAATCCTGGCAAAAACCAAGACTTGGCAAGAATATAGAACAACTGGAACTCTCAGACACTGAGCGTGTTAATATTGGTAAAATTACTTTGGAAAACTGACACTGTCATACATGTTTCTTAACCCAACCCAGTCACTGCTACGAGTCAATTCTGACTCACAGAGACCTCGCAGACAGAGTAGTGTTTCTGAGGCTGTAAACCTTTTCTCAAGCGATCACATATTTCTCCTGCAAAGTTGCCGATGGGTTTCAAATGGCCAGCTTTCAGTTAGAAGTTGAAGGCTGTGTGCATTATGACCTAGAAATTCCACCTCTAATTAAATATGCTATGCTGTTGTTGTTGTGAAGTACCGTTGAGTCGGTATAGGGTTTCCAAGGAGCAACTGGTGAGCTGGAACCACTGACCTTGCTGTTCAAACCAACCTTGTGGTTCAGTGCTTATCCTACAGCACTGTTGTGGACTGTGTAAGACTGGTCAGAGGTTCGAGACCCTATAGGCCCGAGTGTAACAAATGAGGCCACTGGCAGTTAATGGCAAATTGCTTTCATCTTAATATTCAGTTATATATATTAAATTAATACATGGAGCCTTTGAAAATCCACAGATAAATGTGATATTTTCCTAAAGCCGAGACTAAAGGTTGCAAGGTTAAACCTTTCTCCAAAGGATTAACTAAAAATATCTTAGCTACTTCTTGGTTCTTTGTTCTATAGACAAAGAACCCATCCTCCTTAATCCCTTTTCCAGGTGCAGCCCATTCACCTGGGCGTCTCCTGCAGAACTGAGTTCAGGGGCTATAGATATGTTAATTGAGCCTGAGAATCCAAGTTGCTGGCCTGGGATTCGAACCAGCAAAATATGATGTAAAGTTACCTGAATGTCTGGAAAAGTACTGATGTTAGCTGTACCTTGCCTAAGTCCCTCCCAGCTTGGTGTGAAACTCCTCCCCTAAATAAAGCAGAGGCCCGGGCCTCCCCAGGTGTGCATTACTGGTTGGAAGGCATGCAGTAACGATTGCAGTGCATTACGGGTTGGAAGGCATGCAGTGAAGATTGCAGGGCAGTGAGTTGCTGCCTGCAGAGGCCATGATGCCTGTAGTCCCAAGCCTGCCCACCAGTGATGTATCCACCCTGGCTTTGGGGTGCCTCATTGTCTCCCTTCTTCTGTTTGTCTGTGTATTCTTTCACTATCCCTATTGCCGCTGGATCTCCCCTCCTCGTGAACCAAACACTCGTGAACAACACAACTATGTCGAGGTCAGACTCCGACACAGCACCACACCAGGATTCCAAGCAATGTCTTAATAACCCCAAATTGGATACAATCTGTCAATAGAAGACTGGATCATTTATGGGATATTCCTACAATGTACTTATAACAACAAAAAAGAATAAACACACACATAATATTAAGTGAAAGTCTTACAAATATAATGCTAAGTCAAAATAACAGAAATGAAAAATATGTCATATGATTGCATATATATATATATATATATATATGTATATATATAAAAGTTCAATTACAGCAAAACTAAACTATAGTAATAGAAATAGGTATATGCAGCTTTTGAGGAGGAAAGTTGAGCTTCAAAGCAGTGTCTTAGGTGCTGATGAGTTTTGTTTTATAATCTGGGTGATAGATGATTATGTTCACTTTGTGATAATTAACTGAGTTGAGACTTTTATAAACTGTTGTCTTTCTGAATGTGTGGCATTAATAACAAAAAGCAATAAACAAAAGCAAAAATTTAAAGAAACGGGAAATAAAGAGACACAACAATGACAACAATAAACACAATAAAAAAAAAAAAGTGATTCTGCTCCGAAAGTGTAAAAGTGAAGCTTATATAGCTAAAGGGCAGTCATAGTCACATTTCGATTAAAGCATCAAGACCTAAATTTAATCTGAAGTTATATTACAAATGAATTTCATCATCCTGGTTTTAATTTTATGTCCAAAGGCTATAATTGATTTAGGGTATGGTTTAGGAACCAAAGAAAAATCTGTTGAAAGTGGAATTTGCTGAGGATGGATAGAGGTAACTCCCACATTGTGACTTGCTCAGAAATCCCTTTCCAACATGGAATTATCGGCAGGAAGACATCCAAAGAGATCCAAACCTTCTGTATGATTTGCTCATATTTGATTTTTCATTTGATGAAGTTAGTCTTAGTGGTTATCCATACATTTTTGTGCCATCAACCAAAAGGTTTCAAAGGTTTTTAATTATGGTGATAATATTCTGCTCTAGAAAGGGAGAGGTTCCTACCCTTAAGTAATATGGAGACTTTTGTTAAACGATTTTAGACCATAAAATAATCACTTTTCACAGCCAATGATTAGTTCAACTTATTATTTTATCTGTTTCTGTGTCTATGAGTGTCAACTGATTCCAGTCATTTCTTCTAGATTTCATTTTTGTGTTAAAGAGAAGAACATTAGTTATTCTTGTAGTGAGCAGCAGGTGGTAAAACCCTTTGAGACTCGAACATTAGAAAATGTCTTTATTTTGTCCTCCTATTTGAAGAATGATCATTTTCAGGCTTCAAAGTTGACACTTCAAAGCTCATTCTCCATTATTGCCAATTGGAGACTGTGGCAAGTCTGCTATGGTAGTCTATCTTTTTTATCCCATACCTCTATTCTAAGTGAGCAAAAAAGATTTTATTGAAATGAGACATTTTCTTAAACAGAATGGTGATTTTTTTTGACCTAGTAAGTACTGATCTATTGTGAATGCATGAGATTTTCATACTTCATTTTTCTGACTAAAACTAAGAGTTAATTGTCTGAGAAACATTATACTTCTCTATTCTAGACAATTTTCAGAGATTATATTGCAACAATTCATTCTTTTTATTAAATACCTAAAAAATTATAGTTTTTCAACCCAGCTTTTATGTCTCTTACACAGTCTTTTAAAAAATAATTTTTAAAAAAGCCTTGTTTCTCTAGTCTGAATTCTGGGTAAATTCTTTGCTCGCTGCAAAAATAATTTCTTTCGCTCTTTTCGCTGGGTGCTGGTGGCATTACTAACATGGGCAAATGTAGAGGTCTCTGCACTGCCAGGAAGCTCCATAGCCACTGACAGGACCAGAAATGGCATGATAAACAGTATAAAAAAGCCCATTTGGGCACCGCTTTGAAAGTCAACCACTTTGGAGGTGCTTCCAATGCAAAGGGCAGTGTGTTTGAAAAAAATGGATGTTGAAGTGAAACAGCCAAATTCTGCCATCAGGAAGTGTGTTAGGGTCCAGCTGATCAAGAATGGAAAGAAAATCACAGCGTTTGTACCCAATAATGGTTGCTTGAATTTTATTGAGGAAACGATCAAGTTCTAGTTGCTGGATTTGATCGCAAAAGTCATGCTTTGGTGACACTCTGGAGTCTGCTTTCTGGTCGTCAAAGTAGCCAATGTCTCTCTTTTGGCTTTATACAAAGGCGAGAAGAAAAGGCCAATATCTTAAGTTATGATGTTAAAAATGTAATGATAATAAATTTTCATATCCAGAAAAAAAAAAAAATTCTTTCATTAGGATTGTCCCTGTGAGGTGGAGGTTAAAGATATCCCAAATGGCTGACTTTTTCAAGATGCTCTATGACTCACGATTCGGGCTGAGAACCTTAAGGTTCAAAACTACCAGCTGTTCTGCGGCAGAAAGATGAGGCTTTCTGCTCCCGTAAAGATTTACAGCCTCGGAAACTCTGTACAGGGTCGCTATAAGTCAGAACCAACTCCAAGGCACATAACCACTACCACCATACCACTCCATTATCTCTAAGAACCACCACCGCACCTTAATCTCAGTAATCTCCCTCATGCTCCAGGATTCTGCAATTTGTTGCAATGTCTCAGAGAACTCGTGAATTGCAAAAGAAAGGCTCACTTGGTTGTGGAGGCTGGTAAATCCCAAATCCATAGTTTACATGTCAGTCTGGATGATTCTCACCCACATTGGTTGCAGGGGCTATGAACCCAATTGGCAGGTTCCACAACAGGCTGTTTTTGCACAAGGCTGTGGAAGCTGGTGAATCAGGTCAGCAAGTCCCATGAACTGGAGGTCAGGCAGAGATGAGCCAGATTCAGGATCCAGAGCAGGAGAGTGAAGTTTGCCTAAGTATTCCTGTACACTCCATGCAGACCACACCCCCAAGGAAACTAAGGGTGGTGACTTGGGCACACCCTTTAAGAAAGATGGGGACTCAAGATACACCCCAGCTTAATTCTGTTTCATTAGCGTAACAGACAATTCACTCCCAAAAGGGATCATAACCACAAGCATTGTTGGAAGTGCTATCTTGTCAGTTCTGACTCATAGCGACCCACTCATAGCAACCCTGTATAGGTTTTCTGAAGAGCAACAGGTGGATTTGAACCACTGACCTGAAGTTAGGCAGTCCAGTGTTTATTCTACAGTGCCACAGCAGTACTCCTAGCCACAGGCATGTTGTTGTTGCCAACTGCTGTCAAGTCAGTTCCTACTCATAGCAGCCCTGTATAAGGTTTCCAAGGAGTTGCTGGTGAGCTTGAACTGCCAACTGCAGTTAAAATGACCTTACAGTCCAGAGCATTAACCTGCAGTGCCATACCAGTATTCCTAGACACAGGCATAGATGCTGGGATTTCCAATATATCACAAAATGGAGGACTATGTCTAGACAGGATATATCAAGGAATTATCTTTACTTCACCCATGAATTCTCTTTTCCATCCATTTTAGACTTTATTCATTATTTAGATGTATTGAATTTTTATTTGAATTTCTATTTTTTTCATTTCTAGGAATTAAAAATTTTTAATTTGTATGCAATAAAATTCACTCATTCTAAGTTTTACAGTTTGATAAATGGTGTGTAATTATAAGTATAATCACGCTCAATATAGCAAACATTTCTAACACCCCCAAATTCCCTCCTTGGCCTCAGCCTTGGACAAAAGCTTCTTTGCTCTTAATTGGTATTCCAAAACAGTCCATCATAGCATAACTCCGATATCCCTAGTTCCTCAGAGAGGGTCAACAGGTTTGAAGATCTTTTGTATTGATCTTATTAGTGCCCCGAGTGGTAAAACTTGCACACTTTTTCCTCTATTATGTCCTAACTTGATTTTGAATTTTTCTTGTTTATATTATTTCTACCAACTTTAAAGATCTCAATGCTTGACCAAGAAATGGATGTAGAATAGAGATTGAATTGTCTCTTTCTCTATCATTTATTAACACTTTCAAGCTCAGGTCTTTGACTTGTGCATCCATTTTGTTTCCAGTATCTTAAACACAGCGGAGTCACCCCCACCCCAACTATCTGAAATCTATTTTTGAGGAGAAAGCACACCTGAATGGAAGTTTAGAGATGTGGATTCTATTCTTGACTCTGGCATTTAGTTGTTCTGTGAATTTGGATAGTTACTCAATGTTTTTTACCCTCAGATTTCTCCTCTGTAACATGGAGCTCATAATAATTATTTTGGCACCCCATTAGCATATCTTGAGAGTCAAACCCAGGATTATAAACATTAAAGTCCTTTGAAATTTTTGAGTACTATAAAAAGG
>NW_006408835.1:2981339-2993650 GCF_000296735.1 Chrysochloris asiatica
TTTAGCAAAGCACTTTTTCTTAAGTAATATCACTATAAAGTTTATGTTCACAGAAATATTTCAGATAAATAGATGAGTCGGAATTTAATTAAAAGGTAATGTTCCAGTCGTCCTTTAATATGACTCAGAATTGACTCAGCAGAATGCAGCAACAATTATTTTAAGTTCAGAAAAGGAAGTTTTTTCATTGGCATTGTTGGCTCAGGTCTGAGAAAAGTGTTTACACTATGCTTTGTTGGGTAGAATCTCAAAGACACATATAATGTGAATTTAACTGAATCACAAAAATATGTGATGGGAGGGAAAAATAGGGGAGTGCATTTTCCCAGTTTCATTTGAACTGCTGTTGCCTTTATGACAAAGAAAATCCGAAATCAGTAAAAATGTAGAATTCATTTTCAGGCCATGTGATTTATTTAGAAATAATATTATACTGAATGACATCATATGTCTCTCATCCATGGCATTTAAAATATCTTTTTCCTTTTCAGCAATGAAAATGAAGGGAAGATCTGTTACATCACCCTTTTCTCATGAGGTGTGGCATTCCCAGATAAGACAAGTCACATATTCACTTCTTACCTGACATAATTGTTTCTATGCTATTTTTAAAATTATCTCAGCAGGTTGAATTCACAAATACATTAGACAAGTTCTTTGGTTTGTTGATCTTCACTTCACATTCAATAGGAATCTTTATTAAAATAATTCCACAAGTCTCCTAGTAATTTAATCTATCTACCTATCACTTAACAGTACAACTTCTCTAAGAGATGTGATTTCTGTTCATTTTGCTTTGCTTAGGTGCTCAAGAGTTCTTCCCTAACTGTGAAGGTTAGATTATGAAAAACTAAAGTTGAAAATATTAGCAAGTTGTGTACTTTAAAGTCAAAGACAGATATTGATTTGAGTGAGTTCCTGAGTTGTTATAAATAGTAATTATGTTCACTAACAAGACAGAATGCTGAAAGAGATGACAAATGCCATTTCACATTTTAAATGAGTCACAAGCAGTTCTGTAAAATTACTTTTCTACAATTTCTTACATTCTAGAAATACTGGAAACCTCATCTTAGGAATTTAAGGGAGATATTTGCCCACAGTTTTGTTCTAATGCAGGTAATAGACATAGTGAGAGACATTCGTACCTGTGTGCATGGTCCTGGACCATCAGTAAAAATGTTCAATGATTTTCTGGTGTTATGAATTCTAACTATTGAGTCCTGTTTCTTGGGTCCCTTCTGGAAACCTATTGTTTTGATATTTGAAGTGGGAATAGCCTTGAATATTATTTAACGCTCAGCGTTACTGACTTTGTAGCCATTTCTCAAGTTTCATCTCCTATACATGACACATTGCCGAGCATCAGACTATGAAGGTTCTACTCCTGGCCATTCCTCTTCCCACCTGGCCCTCCTTAGTCAAGAGACGCAAGGATCTTCTTCATATAGGACAACTCTCAAATTATTCCAGCATACTTACTCAGAATGAATTAAGTACAGACAAAGAACACAAAACTGACAGCTTTGGTGAATTTTAACCATTCTAACCTTCGCTCTGTTAGAACAATTGCCTCTTGTTCTATGCACAGAGTTCACATGAGCACAAATAAGTGTTCTGGAACTCCTATTCTTTGCAATGTTATCCATAATTTATCTATACAGATAGATGCCTTTGCATAGTCAATAAACACAGGTAAACATCTTTCTGGTGTTCACGGCTTTTTTGCCAGGATTCTTTTGATATCAGCAAAGACATTCTTCATACCAAATCCTCTTCTGAACCCAACTTTAATTTCTGGCAGTTCCTTGCAGGTGGTACTGCTACAATCATCTTTAAATTTCCTTCAGCAAAGTAGTACTTGTGTGCAATATTCATAACATTGTTTGATTTTTTTTTTTTCATTCTGCTTCATTACCTGCTTTTAGAATAGGCATAAATATGAATCTCACAGTTATCCCAGTGGCTTTCTTCCAAATTTTATGGCATAGACAAGTTCAGTGTGTCCAGAATTGGATCTCATTGTTGAAACATCAGTTTCTGGAGTCCTGTTTTTTCACCAATGCCTTTAGTGTACCTTGGACTTCTTCCTTTAGTACCACTGGCCCTTGATCATAAAAATTAAAGCCATTGATAATTCTGTAAAGCACAGTTCTATTCTGAAACACATATGGTCACCATGGCAACTGGTTGGTTTCATTCCTGGTCATTCGGTATATGCAAAAATGGCAAAGAGGCCATGTCTGATTTCCTTTGGCTTTGCAAGGGGGAAGGAGAATCAGACTAAAAAACCAGTTCAAGGCTTATTCCTATGAAGTGGAAGTCAAACATGTCTGCACATTACAACCTTCTTTGTCCTATTTTGACACCTATAATACTTCCCACAGCACTCTGTTTCACATCTGATTTCAAGAATCCATTGCAACGGCCACACAGAACTCAGAGACAATACGCACAATACGAGGTTTATTAGGGAAGTGAATAGGGTACATTTCAGGATCAGAAACAACTCAGGATGCAGCAGTCTTCAAGTCAGGCAGGTCTCTTCTCTGCTGTACTGCAAGAAGGCCTTGCTCTTATCCTCAAACCTTCCAGCCATGTGGCCCTTTGGTCTCTAATTGCTTGGGCAAGTGTTACAAAGCTCCCTGGTTGTTGTTAAGTGCCATAGAGTTGGTTCCAACTCATAGTGACCCTGTATAGGGTTTCTGAGGAGTGACATGTGAATTTGAACCGCTGATCTTGCAGTTCAAACTGACCTTGAGGTAGAATGCTTACCTATGGTGCCACAGCAGCTCCCTTGGCCAGCTTTTAAATGGCTAAAGGGCACATTCAACAAGCCAGCCTCCTGCCTGTAGGCACCCAGCTTTTATAGGTCCTTGGGCCTGGAAGTCCACAGATGCTTCACAGCTGTTTACCTCTTCACGTCACCACCTGTGTCATCACCTCTGCTGTTACTGCCTTTCTAGGTAGGGATCTCACACTCCACTCATGCTATTCTTTACTGAGGGTCCAGGAATTGTCTGTTCTCGCTTCTGGGATGACTGCTTTGAAACCTAACAGGATGACAAAACTAACCATTCCCAACATTAGAGTCCTGTGTACCCTATTTGCATGGTTCCACTCAATCATTTGGTGGGGATTAAGACTTTGGCTAGATAAGCCATATCAATAAAATTCAAGGTACCACAGTCTCAACTGAAAGCTGACCCTTCTGCCTCCCATGTCAGGCCTAGGCTTGGATTGATTCCTTGGGTCATGTGTTGAACTCTAGACTGGGTGTTGTGAGACAGGAAAGGGTAACCTGGTCAAGAGCATGGTCACCTAGTCTTCCTCAGCAAAGGTAGATGGCTTGGGTGTGGGATTCTAGGAAGGGGCTGTTGGCATGAGAAGGACCTTGAGGAACCCAAGCTGCCCATTAGTCACTTAGGATGGGGTTTTGCCTCTACAAGAACATATCTGAAGTTCCTCTCAGGAGCCTGGTTTTCTTAATACCCATTATATAAAGTTGTACATCTGTGAATACATCCAAAACTTCTTTGTTTTCCTTTATAACATTTTTGTTCTTTTTTTTTTTATTATTTTTTATGGGAGATGGAAGGCATTGGTCAACACTTTTGTAGGAGAAAGGGATGAAATAGAAAGATCATGGAGTCTAGAATTAGGCATCCCTATATGGGAGTTCCCTAATTGTGTGAACCTGGGTTAGTCTCTGCCACATGAGAAGACTACTGCAACTTCTTCCATGCAGTGGAAGGACTTTGTTGTGAGCATTCAGTTAGACCATCTGTTTATGATTCCTTCATATCATGAGCCCTCAGTCATTTTTGCGTCTTCTTCTCTTTGTGTCAATGAGAGTGGAATTGCTACTTCTTTACCAATTGCTATCACTTCTGACTTATAGTGATCTGGACTCATATGTATGTCAGAGTAGAACTGTGTTCCATAAGGTTTGCAGTGGCTTAGTTTCCAGAAATAGATGACCAGGCCTTTCTTCTGAGATGCTTCTAGATGGGCTGGCACTTCCAACACTTCAATGCAAAGATGAGCATGTTAAACCCTCGCACAACCCAGGGACTCTACTTATTTAGCTCAAGTTTAATTCTCTCAAACTATTTTGACCCTTCTAGTTCACACCAGAATTTAGTGATCTGGTGCAAGTTTATAAAACTCACATGTAAATGAGAAATCTTAGACTGCAAAAAAAGCTTCACTTGAGGCCATTCTTGTTTGTGGATGAAGGGGAATGATTGATAGTGGGAGAAAAGGAGTAACCAGAGCATCAATGTCTCTGAGAGATAAGAAGATTTCTAGACCACCCAAACAACATCATGGACCTCCCTCATCTGATGTCTGTGGGAGTTTCAAAATCATTTCTTGAATGGAAGAGACATTTGTGAGGAACACTGTTACAGAATATATTAAGAGGACTGGTCCTCTTAAGGATTCCATTCTTACAGATGTGTGGAATATCAAAGAAGATTCAGATTGTGGGAAGAATAGGAAGATAATTAATCACCAAGGCTCTGTGTCTTGTCAATGAAATTGAAACCCTGAGCTGGCAAAGCAGAATTCACCTGGGTCTTGACAGCATTACTCCAACATGGAAAAGCATGGGAAGGCAGAGGCCCCAAATGGGACTAAGATGAAGAAGCAGGGATACACTGGTCTGGGATGGTGGCAGAACTGGGACCACATGTTACTGTTCCCTACCTTAACAGTTACTATAGATAGCAGTCATTAGTGGATTGGGGACTTCATCATTGTCCAGTAGTCTGTTTTGACGTATTTTATTTGAAGTTAAAAGAAACCTTGACATACAGCTAAGGAGTTGGCCTTTCCAAGAGGTTCCCCAATTATATTTGGGTCAACTCTCCTGGAAGTTTGTGAAATAAGCAAGGAACCTCTCCAGTGTAACCCTCTGAACCTGTTCCTGTGGGAGAATGTGTTAATGTCTACTCTCTATGTGCTGCACAATCTAGTGACCCCTTTCCACAGTTTAGCCTTGGGATTGGCTGTATGTGGTGGCATGTTCACTAAAGAAATATTTTATTGTTTTGTCTCTACACTGTTACTGCTTGGGGTATGGCTACCTGCCAAGTCACCTGCAGGCTCCCTCTGCCAGTGGTAGTTCAATATTAACAATAATAGATAATCATTTCTTAGTATTTACTTTTGCTGTGTCAAAGTACTTTACACAATTGTGTCATTTAACTCTTATAATGATGCAATGGGATAAGTGTTATTATCCCATTTTGTAGGAGAGCAAACAGAAGCTGAGAGTATACGGTCCCAGGTCCCAGAGTGGTCAACCTAGCCATCTGGTTTTGTCCACTTTAGTGATTTTTAACCTGAGCTACACTTTGGAATTGCCTGAGGACATTTATTTCCCAATCCTCCCCTCAGACTCACTACATCATAATCATGATGGGTAGTATCTATTGTACATAATCATGATGGGTTAGCTTCTATTGTATATAACCATGATGGATGAATATCTATTGTACAGTCAGTCTATGGTGACAAGGACTGGTCTTATGGTACTCCATTTCCTATTACTGATATGTCATCTGGTGAGTTCTGCTGAATATCAACAACATGCTGACACATAGCTTGTCTCAAGGGGAGAGTCAACATCGTCTGATACCTTTCTCCAGACAGCAGAGTGACAACCAAGCCAGAGAAAGTCATCTTTCTAGAGTTATAGGTGTCGTGTGGAAAAGAAGATATTTGCTGTTTCTCTAAACGTTTTAGTCCCAATTCTAATTACAAATACTTTTCTGTTTTCTTCAGAAATGCCATATTTTATAAAGCCACTGATCCATTCTTCAGTCTGTCTATATTTTAGCCTTCATTCTACCTTCAGAGTTTATCTATTCAGGACTTGGCTCACTGCATCATAAAACAAAACATGTTTAATTTCCTATTAAATATTAATACCAGAGTAATAGAACTGAACTATGAGAGGTTTTAATCATCTCAGATTTGATCATTACATTTCATTTAAGTTCATCTATGGTTTCAATAATATGAAATATTAACAAGTGCGTTACTAGAGTTTTAGCAGTACAAAAAAATTACATTTTTCCATGGGTTCATTTTCCAATTTCTCCATATGTTTGCTCATGGCATAGATAAATAGACCTGAGTTTAGATTATTAGACAAAACCCTAATTTTAGAATGCATACAAATTCATCTTTGCAATCTGTAACTGATTACAAAATAGAAAATGTGGGTTGTTGCTGACTATAGGAAACTGGTAATCACATACTTCTGTCAAACCTGGTGATTTTTTTTCTTAGTTGTAGTAAAGCAGTTGAGAAGTTCTGAAGTTTTCAGATTTCAGTAGATGAGAAAGAAGAACAACATAAAAGATAATACAAATAATCATGTGGTCAAAAGACTTTAAAATGTCCCTGAAAAGCCATGCAGCTAGACACTTGAATAAGAAGTGCTGCTGGAAGTTTGAACAGTAACTGTGACTTCAATCCATTCATTGAAAGCCTTTGAGTTGGTGTTGTTGTTAAGTTCCATTGAGTAGATTCTGACCCATAGTTACCCTGTAGAGGGTTTCCAAGGAGCAGTTGGTGAGCTTGAAGCACTGACCTTGCAATTCAAATGACTTTGCAGTCTGACACATTAGCCCACAGCGCCACACCAGGATACGACCTTGAGTTGTTGTTGTTGTTGTTAACTGCTGTCGAGTCAGTTCTGACCCATAGCGACCCTGTATAGGGTTTCTGAGGAGTAGCTGGTGTTAGCAGGGGTAAAAACAGAAAGGCTGGTTGTTATAGAAAGTTACAGGCAACAAGCACACAATAGATTGCACCAACAGATGTCATAGAAATCTGAACCAATTAGATAGCTAAAATGGGGAACCTACAATTCTTGTAATACACAGCTTTAGTATTTGAAAAATTGAAAATTAAAAAAAAAATTTTTTTATGAGTGATGAGGTTCAAATCATAGGAATGCTAGGTACTTCCTGGTAATTTGTCTGCAGAACACAGTTCTTAAAGCTCCTTCAAAATCAGGTGACTACTCTGGGTGTGAATAAGAGAGGAAAATAGGGAAAAGACAAAGTAGCAAGTGAACCATCAATTTGCCAGATGTTAGTCTACTTTTGGCAAGATGGTAGACTAGGCAGACATATTACACAGACTGTGCCCAAACAGTTTAGCCAAAACCTTACCATGTGCAGCTCCACCCACTGATCAAGAGCTAATACCAGCTCTTACACCACCTGATCAATAATAGACAGCAGCCATCATCAGCCAACCCAGCCCTAAACTGAATTGCATGAATGGCAAATTAAAATGGTGTACACTCTTCTATTCTCTAACTACACCTACAGAAGAGAGTTGGTGACAATTTAAGAACAGAAAAACACACAATCTTCAATTAAATAGAAATACAACTATCCCACAAAGTCCCAGAGGCAACAGGCAATTTTAGCTCACATGAAGAAACTCAAACAAAGGACAAAGATGCAGTCAGAAAATGTTTCTGAGGGAGAAAAGATAATAAAACTAATAGAAAAAAGAATGAAAATAAACAACATTAAGTACCTTCAAAAGATTGAAATAAAGACTGAGGAAAGCAAGAATACTTTAGAAGAATTCAGAAAAACTATACAACAACAAATAGACAAAATAAATGCAAATAAAAAAAATGTTTTATTGTGAATTATGTGATAGTTTACATGGGAGAACATTAGCTTTACATTCATCCTATCATATAATAAATGTAAATTTTGAAACAGTACAAAATCTGCCATTAGAAATCCAGTAGATTACTACTAAGATTCCAGAAATGAAAAATACATTGAAAGAGCAAAGGAGTAGATATGAAGAAACAGAAGCCTGAATTAGTAAGCTTGAAGATAAATCTCTCAATACTAGTATGCTAGAAGAACAATCAGAAACAAAAGAAAAGTCCAAAGAAAGCTTAAGAGTTATGTAGGATACCATGAAGAGGAACAATTTACCGGTGATCAAAATTTCAGAACACAAAGAGGCAATAAATAGCACAGGGAATATTGCCAAAGTGTTTTCGGAATAAAATGTCCCTGACATCATGAAAGACAAGAATATAAGCATACAAGAAGCTGAACAAACCCCAAGACAGGGTAGATCCCAAAAGAAAATCACAAAGACATATAATCAAACTTTTCAAAACCAATGACAAGGAAAGAATATGGAGAGCAGCTTGGGAAAAATGAAAAGTTACCTACAAAGGAGAACCAGTAAGACTAAGCTCTGACCCAGGTCAACCTGTGAGTGGAAGTGGGGGGAACGCAGCAATGAAGACATGGGCTAAGATTGGCCATGTTCCATAGATACTTGATGACCTTGTGATGAGAGAGAGAAGAGGATGGGCTCCCTGGTTTGAGGTTCAGGGAGATGTGTGAAATCCTGAGCCCAAGGACACTGACCTAGACACTGGGGGCTAAGAGTTAAGACTGAAACAGCCAGCTGATTTGAAGAGGGGGTGGGGTGTGCAAGAACTCCCAAACTGGCAGACAGTACCCATTTGACCTAGCATGGATGGATGGCTGACCTGAATTTGACCAGATGAAAATAAAGAAGTATGATCCAAGGAACAAGCTTAAATTGCTACAATCTGATCAACAGGATCTTTGCTTATGGATGAAGTTGCCCAAAATTCCTCTAAAAGGGAAGGATTCTTCATATCAAGGATCAAGTATGCCTTATCAGTACACTGGGTTGATAGCAACAGGCAACTTACACTTCAGCTATTAAAATTGGGATTCCTGGTGTAACACTTCAGGATAATATCCTAGACCACAAGGTCAGTTTGAACCAGCTGCTCCTTGGAAACCTTATACAGGGCCACTGTGGGTTGGAAATGACTCAATGACACTTAGCAACAACAAAGGCATGAATTTGTTGGCTTACAAGATTTCATGAGGGTGCTTAATGTCAGAATGAGGGGAGCAAGATAGCATCCCCACAGAATATTTTTCCTCTTGCCAGATAGGTCTAGTGATGATGGGGATAGGATTTTATGATTCAATTGTGAGTAATTGTTATCAGAACTAATGGTGATTGTCACAACTATAAATGTAGATGAAGTGTAACTAAAAGGGGAGAGCAGTTAATCTGTCATTTCAGAAACAGAGGACCCTAGGGTCATCAAGAGGGAAGAACATGAGAGGAGTGAGGGATCCTAACCAGAAAAGTGGCGACAACAGAGATGGTGGCAGAGGCCATGGCATGGAGAGAGATAGAGCAGCAGAGAACTTTGGCCCGTGGATTGTGATAGGCAGCGTGCCTTCAGGCAGGAGGCTGGCTTGTAAAATGTGCCCTTTGGACATTTAAATGAATATATTTTCAATGTGGTATATATACATTTTAAAAAAAAGGTAATAGAGGTAAATACGGTTAGCTGATAGCACATGGAAGAGATTGTAATCATTGCAATGATTTGCTGAATATAAAACTGATGAGCTTCTCTGTTACTCTTCACTCACTCAATTCACAATAAAAATTTTAGAAAGAAAAGAGAAAGAATACTGGGGGGAAAAAAAAGACTACGCTCTAAATTTCTCAGCAGAAACCATGCAGGCAAGTAGGCACTGGGATGATAGACACAAAACTCTGAAAGGAAAAAAAATGCCAACCAAGCATCATATACTCAAAAAAGCTGTCCCTCAAATATAACAGCAAAATTAGGACATTACCTGATAAAGAGAAATTAAAGAAATTTGTAATGACCAGACCAACTTTAGAAAAAATACTAATGGCTGTTCTTTGGACTGAGAACTAACGATAGCAGACAATAATCTGAGATCATACATGGCAATGTCACCCAGAACTCAATCCAGATATACAAGTATTTAAAGTGAAACAAACCTACAAGACTGAAAGTAGGGAACCAGAGATAGCAATTTATAATGACGTCAACTACCATGCAAAACCAGAGATAGCAATTTATAATGACGTCAACTACCATGCAAAAAGAGGAAGTAGTGCAGATACAGAACTTCTAAATGACTAGGAAGTATTGTAGATTTCAAGATATAATAGACTATTTTAACTAGAGTAGGAATCAATAAATTACAGGATAACCTCAAAGAAAATCAATACACCTGCACATCAAAATAAAGCAAGAGGAAAATCAGAAAGATTTAGTAAATATTAACACAACAAAATGAAGAAAATGAAAAGAAAACCCACAAATAAAACAAACTCAGTGTAGAAATTATGTGAAACAAAGAAATCAGCAGCACTACACACACACACACACACAGAGCAAAATGACAGCAATCAATTTATACCGATTTATACTTACAGTAAATGTAAATAGATTAAATGTACCAGTAAGGAACAGAGACAGCAGAATGCATAAAAAAACAGGATCCTTCAACATGCTGTGTACAAGAGACACATCAAAATACCCATCAACAGAAAAACGGTGAAACAAACATTGGTACATACACACAACAGAATCCTATGCAATGTGTAAGACTAAAGATGAATCTGTGAAATACCTCACAACATGGATGAACATGGAAGACATTATGCTGAGTGAAATTTAGTCAGTCACAAAAGAATAAATATTGTATGAGATCCCTGTTATAAAAAGTTAAGGGAAGATTTTCTTGCTAAATGATTGTTACAGGGTGGGTAGTGGCGGGTAATAGGGAGGGGAAAAATAAAGTGACTAGAGGTAAATACTGTTAACTGACGGCACATGGAGTGGAGTGCATTCATTGTGATGGCACAAAGTTATCATTTTTTGCATGTGGGACTGAAAATCTGTTCTGTAAACCTTCACTTAATTCACAATAAACAGCTAAAAGATTTTCTGCCGTATTTTAAAATGGATAAAATCAACCTGTTAAAGGATAATGTTAAAGTAGAAAAAAATGGAGAGAAGATACTCTTTAGGGTTGATTTTCTTCCTTCTATCTTCCTATCCTTTCCTTCATTCTGCAAATATTCCTTTCGTCTACAAAGACTCAGTGGGCACCAACTATATTCCAGGCATTATGCAAGGCACTGAAGATAAAATGCTGAATTGGACAAACATGGTTTCTTCCTCCTGCTATTCACATTTGGAGGTGGAAATAGACCAAAATAAAGAATTTAGGAGACCTGAGTTTTAGTTGTAATTATGTCACTACAAGTCTCCTGACCTTCTTAAGCTTAGTTTTAAAGGTGTTATAGAGAAATCAGGAATAAAGAGAGCTCTATCGATCAATGGAAAGAATTGTGGGGTTGAATGCATGTGAAGTGATTTGAAATATAAACTAGCATGACTATTTATACGTAAAACTTAATTTACCGAGATTTTCTTACTTCCTGTAAGTTGTCCAAGGTCCCTGGGTGGTGCAAGAAGTTTGTGATTGATTGAATGTTAACCTAAAGGCTAGCAGTTCTAACCCAATGGGTGAGTCTGCTAAAGAAAGTCCTGGAGATCTTCCATAAAGATTACAGCAAACTGGGGACCAATTCTTTTCTGCAACACATGGCATTACCATGAGTGGGAATTGAGCCAGCAGCAACAGGCTTGATTTTATATTTTTGTAAATTATCCAGGAGTGGACTGGGACTAGCAGGTGGAAACACTACACAAAGCCAATTTTCATAGAAATTAGTTTGAAAGATTAGAGGAGGAAATTATGCAGTTTGACTGATAAAATTAATTTTGTATGTGGTGGGCTTTGTTGATGTTTTCCATCATACTCTATACTTAGCTGAAATTTATTGAAAGTTATAAACCGGCCTGCCTTTTGGTATGAAGACAAAATGTGCTTGAGAGCTACTTATCCTTTAGAGCAGAACCTTTAGTTACAAATTATCTTAGCCTCTTAGTGTTGCTTTAACAGAAATATTGTAAGTGGGTAACTTCAGTGAATAGAAATTTATTGTATCACAATTTAGGAGTCTAGAAGTCCAAATTTTGTGTGACGATTTTAAGGGAAGACTTTTTTTCTTGGTCAGTTCTGGGGAAGGTTCTTGTCTCCTCAGTGTCTGTTTCCTCAATTCCTTGAAGATCCTCATGTGCTGGGGCATCTTTCTTACCCCGTCTCTGGTAGCTTCTGTGCCTAACTCAGAAGTAAATAATTTACAACACATGGTCCTTGTCCTCTGATTTAATCTCATTAACAAAACAAAGGAACAGTATTTCCAGAGTGTATTTGTTGTTGTTGTTAGGTGCCATTGACTCAGTTCAGACATATAGAGACCCTATGCACAACAGACTGAAACACTACCTGGTCCTGGGCCAACCTCACTATTGTTGCCATGCTTGAGACCACTGCTGCCACCACTGTGCCAATCCATCT
>NW_006408835.1:2994255-2997416 GCF_000296735.1 Chrysochloris asiatica
GTCCTCTTCACTTTCAACAAGCAAGGTTGTATCATCTGTATGTTACAGGTTATTAATGAGTCTTCCTCTAATCCTGATGCTACATTTTTTCTTCATATAAACCAGATTCTTGGATTATTTGCTCAGCATACAGGTTGAATAAGTATGGTGGACACATACAACCCTGGCATACTCCTTTCCTAATTTTAAACCATTCAGTGTTCCCATGTTCTGTTTGAACAACTGCCTCTTGGCCTATGTACAGATTCCTCATGAGCACAATTAAGTGTTCCGGAATACTCATACTTTGCAATGTTGTCCATAGCTTGTCACGATCCACACAATTGAAAGTCTTTGCATAGTCGATAAAACTGATAGACAAGTGGTGCCAGAAGGTATTCTATCCTTACATATGTTCCTGTTGTTAAGTTCTAGTGAGTAGCTTCTGACTTGTTTTGACCTTATATAGGGTTTCTGAGGACCAGCTGGTGGGTTTGAACTGCTGACCTTATGATTAGCAGTCCAGTGCTTACCCTACAGTGCCACACCAGGACTTATATATAGAAGTTAAGATTTATACCACATATTTTGGGGGCTCTATTCTGTCCATACTACAAATGTAAAAGAAACCCCCTCTTTTCTAGAAGAGACTAAACTTCAGAGAGATCATATAAATGTCTGTGTCTCAAACTCCAATATTGAATCATTCGTCTAGAAGCAAACTATGAACATATTTTACTATGTCTTTGAGATTGATTACATTATGAAAGCATTTGACAAAGTAAAGTCCTGGTTCAAGTGGACAGGAAATAATCTGAGCAAAAACGTTTTATTTTGATGATTATAAGCATAAAGAAGAAAAAATATCTTGCATATTAAACCCCCAAATCTGATGGTATTAAGTAGGATATTGGTGTTAACTGCTGTGTGGTTGGTCCCAAACTCAAGGCAATCCCATGCATAACTAAACAAAATATTGCCCATCCTTTGCCATGTCTCTGATCAGTTGCAAATTAGAGCATTGCAATCTATAGGATTTCTTCTTCATCTGTTTTGTGTTGTTAAGTGCTGTCTAGTCGGTTCTGACTCATAGTGACTCTCTATAGAGTTTCTGAGGAGCAGCTGGTGGGTTTGAACGGATGACCTTGTGGTTAAAAATCCTGTGCTTATTCTATAGCACCATACCAAGTCTTAGTCTAGATAAAAAACAAAAACAAAAACAAACCCAAAGCCACTGCTACTGGAGTCACCTCTGACTCATAGCGAGCCTATATAGAGCTTTTAGAGACTGTGGAAGTTTTTGCAGAGTGTCAATAGTGTGGGCATAAGACAGTACAGACCCGGTCAGGAGGTCAAGCCCCTGTGGGCCCAAGTATTGCTGACCGTCCAAACCATAGGCTCTGAGGATCAGACTCTAGCCACCTAGTAGACATAGCAAACTGTCCCTCATCTGATTATTCAGTAATGCTTGTTAGTAATCTCATACATGAGCCTGGATATCCACAGACAAATGTAAAAACCTTCCCTAAAAGCCGAGACTGTAAATTCCAAAAAGCCAAATCCCCCCAAAAAAAAAAAAAAAAAGCTAAAGAGGATAGAGAGAAACACTGTAAACTGATGATATATGGCAGGGATAATAATCAATGTAATGAAACAAGCTATATGAATGATTGAATGTGAAGCTGATGATGTGCCCTGTAAACTTTCACTCAATGCAAAATAAAAACATTTAATTAAAAAAATAGTGTGGGCATAGATGTGTAGATGTGCATTGCCGTTGAAGATCACAATGCCCTTGGATAGCTGTCCTCTGCATTTAATCCAAAGTTTATACTTCAGGTCTTAAATGAGCATGTCACTATAACAAGCACAGTTGATTGTTGAATCGTTTTCCTTATAGCACCAATATGGGATCTTGAGAAGCACAGAAAACTGTAAGCATCAATTTTCCAGCTGATGGTTGACTTGTGAACTTTTTTTTTGATTGGTAATTTTTGCAACCCACGTCTGTTCTGGATTATTCACAGGAAATGCTATGGCCATATAATCCACTATCACTTGTTTATTCAACAGAATCATTTCACACACATACTCAGTGTTGTCATCAGATGTGGATGGATGGTTTAATAAAACCAGAGCACAGATAAATGTTGACTCATCCTTGTAGATGGTAAGCTTTTTCTTCCATAGTGCTGTTGGGGAGGTCCGAAGTGCCCATCTTTAAACATTTTGAGCACAAACAATTTATGTCATCTCAGGATGTTACCAAGAAGAATTTGACTCTTTCAGGAAACAGCCCTTCATTGAAGGACACCAAATAGTTGCATTTAATTAGTCAGGATGTTAGGCCTGGGGGCAACATGGGGACGGTCAGAAGACTTACAGGAGACAAGGTCAGAGGGGAGAGATCAAGAAGTGTCTCAGTTGCCATGCTAAGGAATTCACACTTTATGTTTGTTTGGGCCTACCAACACATTTTTCTTCCTGGCTTGAGGGTCACCCCCAC
This sequence comes from Chrysochloris asiatica, assembly GCF_000296735.1. Classification (NCBI taxonomy): domain Eukaryota; kingdom Metazoa; phylum Chordata; class Mammalia; order Afrosoricida; family Chrysochloridae; genus Chrysochloris; species Chrysochloris asiatica. The sequence continues at coordinate 2,996,741 of NW_006408835.1, forward strand.
AACCCTGGCTTTCCTTGGTCTCTAAGAACAATTGCTTTGACCAAGGATTGTCTTCACATAGTTAAACCTGTGGACAAAGCGATGAACTTGGCCAATAAGATGCCTTCCCTTGAAATTAAGACCCAAATGTATGGGAAGGGGGACAAGGGGAGCTGAACTATGAAGAATAGCTGAGTTGGGCTAAAGATGTTGAAGGTGATGGACTAAAGAAAGACCCAATTGTGGCAGAGAAGAGATGCCCTCCTCCTTGTCTCCCTCTCCCAGGGCTTATGCCACTGCAACACTTGTTTAGAGTTCATAGGAACTTTCACTTTCTTTATGATGTCTCTTTTGAAAACGAATAGAGTTGGCCCTTGAACAATGCAGGGATTAGGATCACTGACACTCTGTGCAGTTGAAAATACGTGTTTAACTTTGGACTCCCCCAAAACTTACTAAAAGTCTAGTATTGTCTTTTATTAACTTTTACAGTTGACTTTTACTACTGACTTTTATTAACTTCACCAATAACATGAAGAGTTGATTAGCTCATATATGTAGGCTTCAAAAAGTTTATGGAAAAATGGAATGAAGATAATGAAAAATTTCCATAAACTTTGTGATGCCCCATATATTTTGTAAATTATATGTATTGTATACTGCATGAAATCGTCTGACAATATCTTTGATATCCCAT
>NW_006408835.1:2997893-3002943 GCF_000296735.1 Chrysochloris asiatica
TGCAGATGATACAACCTTGCTTGCTGAAAGTGAAGAGGATTTAAAATACTTACTGATGAAGATCAAAGACTACAGCCTTCAGTATGGATTGCATCCCAATGTGAAGAAAACACAAATCCTCACCACTGGACCAATAAACAACATTCTTATCAATGGAGAAAAGATCGAAGGTGTCAAGGCCTTTATTCTTCTTGGATCAACTATCAACACTCACGGAAGCAGCAGTCAAGAAATCAGACAATGTATTGCATTAGGCAAATTTGCTACACAAGACCTTTTTAAAGTGTTGAAGAACAAAGATGTCAGTTTGAGGACTAAGATGCGCCTGACCCAAGCCATGGTATTTTCAATAACCTCATATGCATGTGAAAGTTGGATATTGAATAAGGAAGACTGGAGAAGAATTGAGGCATTTGAGTTATGGTGTTGGAGGAGAATACTGAAAGTGCCACAGACTGCCAAAAGAACCAACAGATCTGTGTTGGAAGAAGTGCAGCCAGAGCGTTCCTTGGAGGCCAGGATGGCCAAACTTCGTCTCTCATACTTTAGACAAATTGTCAGGAGGGACCAATCTCTGGAGAAAGATATCATGTTTGGTAAGGTGGAGGGTCAGAGAAAAAGAGGAAGACCCCCCAGCAAGATGAATTGGCAAAATGGCAGCATCAATATGCTCAAGCGTGGCAACAATAGGGAGGTTGGCCCAGGACCGGGCAGTTTTTTGTTCTGTTGTGCATAGGGTTGTTATGAGTTGGTACCAACTCTATGGCACCCAACAACAATAACATACTGCATTCGCATAAGAGCTGTGTTTTCAATATAACATAAAAAGGTATGTCATATAAAATGCAAGATTTTCATGAAGTAATGTGGGGAGGTCCATATTTCAATGCAAGGTTGTTAGCTACAGTAACAATATCACAAATTTCATTGGTCCTTACACTGGAGTCATTGATCTTGAAATGGCCAGCAACTGCAGCTGCAGACCTCAATCTGTGGTACAAGTAAATGAACTTTGTCTTTTAATGTCATGGCTTTTCTCTGCTTCTTGGGAGCATTTCCAGCACTTCGGTGTTATTCAAGGTTGACTATATCGCACTAAACAAGATGAAAAACTGCTTGAGAGCCTTCTAGAGAGAGGAACTGCTGACAGGAAGAAGATTAGCACCACAAAGGGATTTTGCTCGAATCTGCAGATCAATAGGGTCAACTGCAAATTTATTTAGTTTGTTGTTGGTGCCAAGAACATACAGAGCAAATGTAAGGCAATTCAACAGTTTCTGCATGCACCATTTAGTGACATTGCTTACATTCCTCATGTTGTTTAATCATCCTCATCCTCCTTTTCTAAATTGTTCGTTCCCCATTAACATAAATACAAAGGCTCCTACCTAATCTTTTGAGTTACAATTGTGAACTTGATCCTATCTAGATAGTTCTTAAAATTGCATAATGCTCAATGCAGACATTTTTTACTGGTTAAGTTAAACTATCATTTGGTTTTAAGAAGACTTCAGGGTCTATTTTTGGCTTAAGGTTTAAAGGTTGTCTCAGGGTAATAGTTGTAGGCATTTATTCAACCTTGATGGCTCCAAGAAGTCTAGATCCTATGAGAATTTGAACTTCTGTTTTGCATTTTATCCCTTTTAATCAGCATTTTTCTAGGGAATCTTTGATCAAAATGTTTGGTCAGGATAGCTGAGCATCATCCAATTCTCCAGATCTCATGGCATAGGAAATGAAGGCAAAGGGCCACATAGTCTGTATCCTACTCCTATTTCTGACTGGGGTAAAATGGAGTCCTGGGGTAGCACTGCAGGATAGTACAATGGACTGAAAGGTCAGTTTGAATTGCAAGGTTGGTAGTTCGAACTCACCAGCTGCTCCTTGGAAACCCTATATAGGGTGGCTATAAGTCCAAACTGACTTGACGGCAATTAACTACAGCATCAATGGGTAAATATTTGAATAATGCAGAAAGCATCAAAGCAAGAGGGTGTACATATACAGAGACACTTTATAAAAAAGAAATCATTGATATTCAACCTCTTGGAAGATCAAGAACCGATGGTACTGAAGGAAAAAGTCCAAGCATCACTGAAGGCATTGGCAAAACAAGGCTCCAGTTATTGATGGAATACAAATTGAAATCTTTCAACAAACTGATTAAGCACTGGGGGTAATCACTAATCAATGAGAAGGAATTTGGGAAACAACTACCTGGAAACTGGTTGGAAAAGATACATATTTGTGCCCATTCCAAAAATAGGTGACCCAATGGAATGTGTGTATCATTGAACAATATTAATATCACATTCAAATAAATTTTGCTAAAGATAATTAAAAATTGGCTGTAATAGTACATCAACAGCAACTGCCAGAAGTCTAACCAGATTCAGAAGAGGACATCAAATAAGGGATATCATTGCTGACGTTACCTGGATCTTGGCAGAAAGCAGAGAAAACCAAACAGATGTTTAGTTGTTTTTTATTGACTATGTAAATGTTTTTGACTGTGTGGATTGTACCAAGTTCTTGATAACATCGTATAAAATGGGTATTCCATTAATTAGCTATGTTCATGAGGAACCTGTACACAGACCAAAAGGCAGTTGTTAGAACAAGGAGATACTAAATGGATTAAAATCAGAAATGATGTGTTCCTGGTCTGTATTCTTTCACCATATTTACTCAATCTGTATGCTGAGCAAATAATCCAAGAAACTGGATTATATGAAGTAGAGCATGCCATCAGGATTGGAGGAAGACTGATTAGAACCATGTGATACGCAGATAATACATCCTTGTTTGCTGAAAGCAAAGAGTCTTAAAGTATTTACTGATGAAGATCAAAGGCCACAGTAGTCAGTATAGCTTGCACCTCAAAGTAAACAAAAATCCTCAATTTATCATAATATCGTGATAAATGGAGAAAAGATGGAAGTTGTCAAAGACTTCATTTTAGTTGGATCCACAATCAGCACTCATGGAAGCAGCCATCAAGAAATCAATTGACATATTGCATTAGGCAATCTGTTGCACAAGATCTCTCTTTAAAAGTGTTCAAGAAACAAAATGTCAGTTTGAGGACTAAGGTTCACCTGACCCAAGCCATGGTATTTTAAATAACCACAAATGCATGTGAAAGTTGGACAGTGAATAAATAAAGAAGACCATAGAAGAATTGATGCATTTGAGTTATGGTGTTGGAGAAGAACATTAAAATACTACAGACTGCCAGAAGAACAAACAATTCAGTCTTGGGAGAAGGACAGTCAGAATGTTCCTTAGAAGTGAAGATAGTGAGACTTAGGCTCTTATACCTTGGACATCTTATTTGGAGGGACCAGTCTCTGGATAAGAACATCATGCTTGGTAATGTGGAGGGTCAGATAAAAAGAGGAAGACCCTGAATGGGGTGCATTGGCACAGTGGTAGCAACAATAGGCTCCAGTGTAACAACAATTGTGAAGATCGTGCAAGGCCAGACAGTGTTTCATTCAGTTGTGCGTATGTGTCCAAGATGACTTGATGGCACCTAACAAGAACAAAAACAGAGAGCTATTTAAAGAACAAAATGCTCAAGGCAGACATTCTTTACTAATTTAATTAAAGTATTTGGTTATAAGTAGACTTCAGGAAGAAGAGGACCCAAGATGGTGGAGTAGATAGATTCACTATCCAGACCCTCTACAACAAAGACATGGGAAACAAAGTAAAATGGATTCAGATGACAATTCTGGAACCCAGAGTTTCATTGGAAGGGATAAAGGAGTAGAACAAATACCTATGAGAGGAAGAGACTGAATAAAAACAGTGAACCAGAAGTAGTAAATTGTCAACTGGCAAATTACGATGATTTTGAATTATTGTAAATCCTGTTCCAGTAGGAGCAGCAATCAGATAAGCAGCTCTGCTTGACCAGGACTGTAACTGCACCCATATCAGTGATTAGTGACCAGAGAGGTGTGGCCGACCCCCTAACCTTTCACCACCTCCCAGCTACCACACACATGACTTCTCAATCCCCACCCACCTGGTAATCAGTCAAATCCTCAGTGCCAGTACTATGCCACATTTCTTCTTTACTTTTCCTTACTTCTTCCATTCCCTTGCCCTTTTCTTTCTTTCTTCTTCTTCCTTTTTCCTTGCCCCTTTTTGGTTTTCTATTTTTAATCCCATAGTGTAGGCACAGTAGGCATCTACATCAGCTCCTGGACAGTCCAAGATGTGCTCCACAGAGCCAGCAGCACATTCCTGCACAGCTATGTTTGACAGTAAACACTTTTGACAGTACTGTACTGCCTTTTTTTTTTTTTTTTTTTTAAGGAAGCATTTCCAATCCCTCCCTCTCCATAATATTGATAATCAAAGTTGCAAAGGATGATTGACAGAGCCAAAGCCACATATCAAAAACAGAACAAGATGGAAGTGAAGTATTCCAAAGTCATGTTGAAGAGTTTCCAAGAAACACACACTCAGCTAGAAATCTAGGGTTAAATTGTGGTTGCACAACAGGTTGTATGCATTCTTGCAATTTCTCAGTAAGTTCTTCCTTATATTTACCTTTCTCTTTTCCAACTTGTGGAGATTGGCTTTATGTTCAAGAACTTTTTCCTGATCTGTATCCAATTTGAGCCTGGTGATAACCACCTTGCTCTGGTGAATGCCCACAGGGACAGTTGGACCATTAGCCTTCTCTCCTTGCACCTGCTCCATGTAGATGACATACTTCTTTCTGTACACCTGGACTGCCTTGCCAATCTGCTGACCTTTGTAATGTCCTCAAACCACCTGGGCCTCCTCGTCCTTGTGGATGTGCTTGGAGCAGATGTTACATTTCTGCTACACCTCCTTGGACAGCAGGGATAATAGGATCTTCTGCGCACGTGCGAGGGAGCTTTGAAGTGGTGTTTGTGGTTCTTGCTGCGGTCACAAAGGGGTCGAACTTCAGGGTGACAGTCTCTACTTACTGGGTGTCTCCTGTATTGCTTTTTTTTTTTTTTTTTAAATTTAAGGGAAGTTCATAAGTTTTACATTCAATAAATCATAA
>NW_006408835.1:3003109-3004013 GCF_000296735.1 Chrysochloris asiatica
TGCAAGCATGCCTCCTGGCCTCCATCTCTTAGTCCCTCTCTTTCCATGAATCTAGAGTCCTCAGCTGCTCCCTCTCACTATGTCCCCCATCTCTGCCTCCATCTCTGGTGTTGCTGCTTCTCTGGATAAGGCCACTCATTCTGCTTGTGCTCTTTTCCCTTAATGATCCTAGGGTTGCCTCTGGACTGTAAGATTAACCACTCTCCTGTTTTTGTTATAAAAGTACTATCTTTATAATTGTGAAAGTCACAATTAGTCATAATAATAATTACTCATTAATGAATCATAAGAATCTTATCCCCATCTCTTTTAAACAGATCCATCTAGACAAGATGAAAACTATTCAGTGGGGACTCTTTCTTTCCCCACACTCTAAGCTCCCCTTGAAACCTTGTAAGCCAGTCACTTCGTGCCTTTTTCACCCCCTCATTTTAGGTAGCCAATGCCTAAGCTACCCATCCCTATCTGCCCTGTGTACTGAAGGTACTTGATATTGATACTTGATATGAAGACTCCTTCCCTCTCTGTTGATATTTAGAGTTACTACCTCCATGAGTAGCTCTGGTAACGTAGTGGTTACAAATCAGGCTGCTAACCGCAAGGTCAGCAGTTCAAAACTACCAGTTGTTCCGTGGGAGAAAGATGAGGCTTTCTGCTCTCATAAAGATTTACAGTCTAAGAAACCCTGTGAAGGGTCACTATGAGTTGGAACCGACTCCATGGTACTTAACAACAATAACCTCCACAAGTATAGGTCAAGTTCATCAAATTGTAGCAAATTACTCTCATTTCCTTTATCAAAATTTGTTTTGTTCTTTTTATCATCTAGTCGAGTTCTGATTATCAAGGCATCAAGGCTAGGTCAAATGGATACTATCTGCATCTTTGGGTGTTCTTGTGTGAC
>NW_006408835.1:3005254-3008900 GCF_000296735.1 Chrysochloris asiatica
TTTATCCATTCTTCCATTGATGGGCACTTAGGCTGTCTCCATCCTTTTGCTCTTGTGAATAGTGCAGCTATGAACATTGGTGTGTATACATCTACTCACGTTATGCCTCGTATTTCTTGTGGATATCAAGTAGAAGAATTGCTGGATCATATGATATTTCTATTTCCAACTCTCTAAGGAAGCGCCATACTGTTTCCCAGAGTGGTTAGACCATTTTTCAATCCCACCAGCAATGCAAGAGCATCCCAGTCTCTCCACATCCTCACCAGCATTTATTATCCTCTGATTTTGCTGTTATTGCTGGTGTGAGATGATATCTCATTGTTGTTTTGATTTGCATTGCTCTAATGGCTAATGATCGTGAACATTTCTTCATGTTTGTTGGCTGCCCAAATGTCTTCTTTGGTGAAGTGTCTGTTCATGTCTTGTGCCCATCTTTTTCTTGTAGAGGTGTTGTAGTATCCTATAGATTTTAGAAATTGGTCCTTTGTCTGATACGTAATTGCAAAAGATTTTTTCCCATTCTGTGGGGTCGCTTTTTACTCTTTTGGTGCACATAAATTTCTAATTATTAGCATGTCCCAGTCATCTATTTTGTCTTCTTTTGTTTGTGTTATTTTCACAATGTTTTATAGTCTGTGTGTTCCCAGCATTGTTGTTGTTTAGTTGTTAAGTGCCGTGGAGTCAGATGCGACCCATAGAAACTCTATACAGGGTTTCCAAAGAGCGACTGGTAAGCTTGAACTGCCAACCTTGCAGTTCAAACAGCTTTGCAGTCTGGCACATTAACCCACAGAGCCACACCAGGTTCCCAGCATTAGAGCCCTTAAATTTATCCCAATTTTTTCACTGATGACCTTTATAATTCTGGTATTCACATTTAGGTCTTTTATCTGCCAGCACCATCTGTTGAAGAGATTATGACTTCCCCACTCAATGTACTTTGGTCCTTTGTCAAGGATCAGTTGGCTCTATGTGGATAGGTAATTTCTAGATTCTCAATTCTGGTCCATTGATCTATGTATCTTTCATTGTACCAGTACCAGGCTGTTTTGACCACATTAGCTGTGTAGTAAATTTTAAAATCAGGGAGTGAGAGGCCTCCAACTTGGTTCTTCTTCTTGAGCAGTGGTTTGCTTATGCTGGGTCTCTTTCCTTTCCATATAGTTTGTAATTATTTTTTCCATCTCTCTAAAGAAGGTCATTGGAATCTGGATTGGGATTGCATTATAAGTGTAGATTGCTTTGGGTAGTATTGACATTTTCACATTATAAAGTCTTCTGTTTTTGTAAGTCTCTGTTGGTTTCTTATAGTAGTGTTTTTTAGTTTTCTTTGTATAATTCCTTTGTTTATCTGGTTACATTTATTCCTAAATATTTCATCGTTTGTGTGGCTATTGTAAATGGGATTGCTTTCCTAATGTCCTTTTCAGTGTTGTTATTATTAGTACAGAGGGATCCAATTGATTTTTGTACATTGATCTTGTACCCTGCCACTTTGCTGAGTCTTCTAATGAGTTCCAGTAGTTTTTTTTGCTGAATTTTTGGGGTTTTCTATGTATAGGATAATATCATCTGAAAATAGAGAGACTTTTACTTCCCTTTTGCCAATTTGGATGCCTTTAATTTCTCGATCTTGCCTTATAGCTCTGGCTAAGTCTTCCAAGACAATATTGAATAGGAGTGGAGATAAAGAGCATCCTTATCTGCAACGTGTTTGCAAGGGGAAGGCTGTTTCTTTCCATTAAGAGTGATATAAGCTGTTGGTTTTGTATAAAAGCTCTTAATTATGTTGAGGAATTTCCCTTCAATTCCTACTTTATTGACTGTTTTTATCAAGAACGGTTGTTGGATTTTGTCAAATGCCTTTTTGGCATCAATTGATATGTTCATATGGCTCTTTTCCTTTTTCTTATTTATATGGTGGATTACAATGATTGCTTTTCTGATGTTAATCCATCCTTGCATCCCTGGTATGAATCCCACTTGGTCGTGCTGTATTATTTTTTTAATGTGTTCTTGAATTCTGTTGGCTAGGATTTTGCTGAGAATTTTTGCATCTATGTTCATGAGGGATATTGGTCTGTAATTTTCCTTCCTTGGTTTTGGTATGAGAGTTCTGCTTGCTTCATAAAATGTATTAGGGAGTTTCCTATCCTCTTCTATATCCTGGAATAGTTTGAGTAGGATTGGTGAAAACTTTTCTCTGAATGTTTGGTAAAACTCACCAGTGAAGCCAACTGGACCTGGACTTTTTTTGGTAGGGAGTTTTTTGTTGACCTGGTCAATTTCTTCCTTTGTTATAGGTCTGTTCAAGTTTTTTACTTCATTCTGAATAAGTTTAGGTGGTTGTGCTTTTCTAAAAATATATCCATCTCCTCTAGGTTTTCAAATTTATTGGAGTACAACTCTTCATAATATTCTGTTATTATCCTTTTTATTTCTATTGGTTCTGTTGTGACATCACCCGGGTGATTTCTTATGTGTGTTATTTGTGTCTTTTCCCTGTTTTGTTAGGTTTGCCAATGGTTTGTCAATTTTATTAATTCTTCCAAAGAATCAGTTTCTTGTCCTGTTGATTCTTTCTATAGTTCTCCTGTTTTCTATCTTATTTCTGCTCTAATTTTTATTATTTCCTTTCTTCTGTTGACTGTAGATTTACTTTGCTGGTCTTTTTATAGTTGTTGGAGATGTTGTGTTAATGTGTTAATTTTGATTCTTTCTTCTTTTTGGATGTGTGCGTTTATTGCAATAAACTGTCCTCTCAGCACTGCTATTGCTGTGTCCCAAAGATCATGGTATGTTGTGTTTTCATTCTCATTTGTTTCTAGGAACTTTGTGAATTCATGTTTTATTTCTTCTACTATCCAGTATCTTTTCAGAAGGGTGTTATTCAGTTTCCATGTATTTTACTTTATTTCCTTGTTCTTCCTATTGTTGATTTCTAGTTTTATAACATTGTGGTCTGAGAAAATGCTTTGTAGTATTTTGATGTTTGCCAATTTATGGCGACTTGTTTTGTGGCCTAAGACATGGTCTATTCTGGAGAATGTTTCATAAGCGTTAGAAAAGAATGTGTATGTTGGGGTGAATGCTCTTTACACATTTATGAGATCCAGTTGGCTGACTTCATTGTTTAGTTCCTCTGTGTCTTTGTCAAGTTTCTTTCTGTTTGTTTTGTCCATTTTCTAAAGTGGTGTATTAAAATAGTCCACTATTATTTCAGATTCATCTATTTCTTTCTTCAAATCTATTAGAGTTTGCTTTATATATTTTGGAGCTCTTTTATTTTAAGGGATCATAGATATTTATTAAAGTTATGTCATCTTGTTCAATTGTCCCATTAATCATGAGATAATGTCTATCTTTATCTACTATCCTGGGTTTTGCCTTAAAGTTTATTTTATCAGAGATTAGTATTGCCACTCCTGCTCGTTTTTTATTGCAATTAGCTTGGTATATTTTTTTCCATCCTTTGACTTTTAGTCTGTTTTTGTCTTTGTGTTTAAGGTATGTCTCTTGCAGACAACATAGTGAAGAATCTTGTTTTCTTATCCATTCTGCCACTCTCCATCTCTTAACTGGTGCATTTAATCCATTTACATTCAGTGTAATTATTGATTGTTGTTGTTCTTAAGTGCTGTCA
>NW_006408835.1:3010515-3011710 GCF_000296735.1 Chrysochloris asiatica
AAGTTTCTCTCCAGATCATTTGCCTCAGTCACTTTATCTTCTTTCTGGACATGTGCTGATATGGTCATCTGTTTCTGTTTTTTGGACATATTCAGTGGTTAGCTGTGGCATTAATATTTAAATGAGTGTGTGTTTTGGTATCTTTTATGCTTCCTCATTGCCTCCAGGTAGATGTGATCTGGAGATGGGCTTCCCTTTTCACTCTTCTTATTACTTGACTCACAGTAACTGTCACAGGTGTTGTCTGCCTACCTGTTGCATGCAGCTGGTATTGGTTCTTGCCTGGGTTGTGGAATTTTATAGGGTGTGATTGTAGCTTTAGTATATGACAGCAATTGCTGTCTCTTCTTGGAAGAAAAAGAGCCCCTTAAAGGTAAAGAGGGGAGCAGAAAAACAAACAAAAACAAAACAGCAACAGCAAAACAGATAGACTGAATACTGTAGTCTATAATCACAAAAAGAGAGGGAAAAAAAGTAGGCTAATATGTATATGACTTTAATATCCTTTTTCAGCTTCTTGCCTTCAAGGCTGTCTGAGAAATTTCAAGATGTCAATATTGGTGGTTATGTTGTAACTCTGAATTTAATTTTCAGGCAGTTTTGTTTTAGTCCATGTCTTTCCCACTCCACAACCCTGGTTCTAGCCTTTTTTCCTATTGGTAAACAGTTCAGGGCTGGCTGTGACCATTTTATGCAGCCATTTGGTTTTAAGTGGAAACTGTTCCTTTAAATTTTTGAGGAGATCTGTGGACATTTGTAGTAAAACCCTTCAGATGGGGAAAGTGTGCACTTGCTCAGGTACCCCCTCTAGTCACCAGAATGGAGGTACACAGACAGCGAGAGACCAATGAACATATATAAGAAAAAAAAAGAATGTTCACACCTTTGTCTCTGCGGTTCTGTAAGGAGTCAGTTGGTGCTGGCTCTGATCCTTCTCTTGGTCTCTCCCAAGATGGTGGCTCCAACTCTGGGGCCTCAGCTGGGTGAATTGCAAAGCCCAAAATTTCTTGCTTCTGCTACAAATTCCACTGGCTATAAGCACTCAAACCTTCTAAATATTCCTATATATGTGGTTCAGATTTCTGAAACTGTCCCCTGAACCTACTTCATCTGGCATTCTGTGTTATTGCTGTCAGAGATCCTAACTGCACATCTACCCTATCCGCCATCCTCCTGTACTGTTTTTTGTTTTTTT
>NW_006408835.1:3018325-3021290 GCF_000296735.1 Chrysochloris asiatica
TTTGTGACCTAACACATGGTCAATTCAGGAGAATGTTCCATGTGCACTGGAGAAGAATGTATATTGTGCTGTTGTTGGGTTGAATGCTCTGTACACTTCTATGAGGTCAAATTGTTTGATTGTGTTGTTTAGTTCCTCTCTAACTTGGTCTAGTTTCTTTTGGGTTGTTCTGTCCCTTTTCAAAAGTGGAGTATTAAAATCTCCCACTATAATTGTAGATTTATCTATTTCTTTCTTCATTTCTAGTAAGGTTTGCTTCATATATCTTTGTGTTCTTTCACTGGGAGTGTAGATATTTATCATGGTTTTGTTGTCTTGCTCAATTGATTTTTGATCATGAGATAGTGTCCTTCTTTATCTCTTATGCTGGTTTTTGTCTTAAAGTTTACTTTATCAGAGACTAGTATTGTCACTTCTGCAATTTTATTGTTGCAGTTAGCTTGGTATATTTTTTTCCATGTTTTTGCCTTTGTGTGTAAGGTGTGTCTCTTGCAGACAGTATATTGAAGGTGTTGTTGTCTGTTCTTGTTGGTTTTCAGTCCAAATAACTCCCTTTAGGATGTTTTGAATTGTTGGGTTGTGGAAAACTGATGCCCTGAACCTCATGCTAGATCTAGAGCTCTGGTGCTGATCTGTGAAAGCAGCTTCTCTGGGTTTTCAGTCCCTCCCACATCCCCCCCACTCCCACCAGAATTTGCTGCTGCCAAACTGGAAGTCTCTGTACTGCTTTTTTAAAAATTGTTTTCCTTTCTTTTTTCCTTATTCATTTGTTCTGCTCTGCCTTTTGTTTTCTCTCCCTTTTCATTTTTCTTCTCTCCTCCTTTTTGTTTTTTAACAAGTTTAGCAGGTGCCCATATCTTTCTATACTCAGCAGCATGTGCTTCTTCTGCTCCTTCATGGCCAGTGGTGTGCTCTCCTCTGGAGTGAGCTCCAACTTCCTGCTGCAGTTATGTTTGGCAGCTAACACTCATATTAGTTTTTTTTTTCCTTTGTACTTTTTTCTCACCTTTACACACATCCCTTCTTTTATCTTTTTCTTCCAATTCCCTCACCATTGTCCGCATTTTATTTGATCCAGCTGTCACCTCTGAATTCAATAGTATCTGTCCTTGACCCTCTGCAGGTGTGTGTTCCTGCAGAGTCTGTGCCACATTTCTGTTGCAGCCTTGTTTGTTGGCAATGCTAATATTATCTCACATTTGTTCTCTTTTCCCCTCTTTTTTTTTTTTTTCTGTCAGCTCTTCCATCTCTTATTTCTTTTCTTTTTTTTCCCCCCTCTTTCTCTCCCATTTTTAATCGTTCCCCAGCAGTTGGAATGCAGTGACACTACTCAGCCATATTCAACTCCAGCAAATTTTAAAATATAGAAAATATGGCCAAATTTTTAGAAACGCATCACCTACCCAAACTAATATAACATAAAGAAGAAAATTTAAACAGATCCATCACAAAAGAAGAAATTAAACACATCATAAAAAAAAAAAATTCTCAACAGGAAAAATTCCTGGCCCAGACGGCTTCACTGGCAAATTCTACCAAATATTCAGAGGAGAGCTGATGCCAATTCTATTCAAAGTACTCCACAACATATAAAATATGGAAAGTTCCCAAATTCATTTTATGAAGCATGCAAAACTCTGATACAAAATCATGCAAAAATACCAGTAAAAAAGAAAATTATAGACCAATATCCCTCATGAGCAGAGATGCAATAATTCTGAACAAAATCCTAGCTTTTAGAATCCAACAACATTTCAAAAAATTATATATACCAAGTGGGATTACTACTAGCTATACAAAGATAGTTTAACATTAGAAAAATGATCAACTTAATTCACCACATAAATAAAACAAAGGAAAAGAACTACCCTATGTATCAATTGTTGTACAGAATAACACCGACAGAATCCAACACTCATTATTGATAAAAAATACTCAGCCAAATAGAAATAGAAGAGCAATTCTTCAACATAATCAAGGGCATATGCATGAAATACATGATGGTTATTTTCCTTATGAATGGAAACCAGGCAAGGATACCTTTATCACCACTCCTATTTAATACTGTATTAAAAGTTCTAGCCAGAGCAATAAGGCAACAAAGGAAAATAAAAGGCATCCAAACTGTCAAACAGCTTTATTTTAAAACTATTTTTACTGTTTTACTGGCAAAAATCAAGAAAACTTTTGACAATAACAAAAGTAATCAGAAACATACAAAAACCAGTAGCATTCTTTACAAGAACAATGAACACTCTCATAAGGAAATCAGGAAAGCAATACCATTTACAATAACCTCCCAAAAGAAGAAGGACTTAGGAATAAATCTAATGAGAAACATAAAAGACCTGCCCAAAGAAAACTACAAAATTCTACTAAAATAAACCAAAAGAGACCTGAATAAATGGAATAATATACCATGCTCGTGGATAGGAAGACTTAACTATTGCCTTCAGTATGGATTACACTGAAACAGAACAAAATAAAAATCCTCAAAACCGGACCAATAAGCACATCATGATGAATGGAGAAAGCAATGAAGTCATCAAGGACTTCATTTTCTTTTAGAAATTTTTATTGTGAATGGGTGAAGGTTTGCAGAGCAGAGTATTAATTTTACATTTAATTTCATTGATTGCAATCCCCTCAATGTAATATCACTTATACCACTTCCTCCCTGTTTTCCTTGTTTCCTTCCGTTCTTCCTTCTTTCCCAACCTTCTGAACTTTATCCTTGAGTAACTGCTGCCCTTTTGATCTCAAATGGTTGACCAATCAATGGTGTACACACCTCACTAGTGTCATGGTCGCCTATAGACCTATTACTTTACTGAACACTGAGGTTCGAGATTCCACCAGTATTCACCCATTGAAGCAGCAGACCAAAGATAAGATGATATATTTCATAGGGAAAATCTGTAGTAAAAGACTGCTTTAGAGCATAAAAAAGCAAAGACATCTTTTT
>NW_006408835.1:3023301-3023812 GCF_000296735.1 Chrysochloris asiatica
TTTGCATTTAGTAAACCTAAAAAATTTATTTACTGGTCCTCTACAGAAAAATATCTTTATCTGATTTATTCTATCATTTTGGAAAGAATTATTTCCAGCAGTTTCCTAGAGAGGTTAGAGACAGCAATATGTAGACTTTAGAGAATTTGAAAATCTCAAATATCTTGTTTGTATACCTGTTCACAATTCTTTGTTTGACTGGATAGAGAATTTTATCCTCAAAAATAATTTCTTTCAAAAAAATTTAATCAATATTTTAATGAAATACATATATATAGCACATGTATCTTTGTTGCTGTTAAGTGCCATTGAGCTGGGTTTCTGAGGAGTGGCTGGTGAGCTTGAACCACTGATCTTGAGGTTCAAATTGCCTTTGCAGTCCAGTGCACTAACCCACAGTGCCACACCAGCACATATATAACCAGTTGCATTTAGCTGATTACAACTCATGGCAACCCCATGTATGTCATTGCAGAACTATGTTTCATAGCACTTTCAATGGTTGATTTTT
>NW_006408835.1:3024352-3029366 GCF_000296735.1 Chrysochloris asiatica
CATATTGTCAGGAGGGACCAGTCACTGGAGAAGGATATCATGTTTGGTAAGGTGGAGGGTCAGAGAAAAAGAGGAAGACCCCCAACGAGATGGATTGGCAAAGTGGCAGTGTCAATGGGCTCATATGTGGCAACAATTGTGAGGCTGGCCCAGGACTGGGCAGTGTTTTGCTCTGTTGTGCATAGGTTCACTATGAGTTGGAACCAACTCGATGGCACCTAACAACAACAACAGGGTTTCTGAGGAGCAGCTGATGACCTTGAGCCTCTGATCTTGTGGTTAGCAGTCCAGTGCTTATGTTACCATAGTATTCCAGGACTCCTGATAGATTTTTAAAAAAATTATTATTATTATGAATAGCATTGAATATTATAAGATACTTTTTAAAAATCAATTGATAAGCTATTTTCTTCAGCACTTTTAATGTAGCTTTATCTTCTGTTAGTCTTTTTGTTTTTTCTTTGATATCAACATGTGTTTTTCTCTGGCTACTTAGTAGTAACAATTTTTGTCTTTTGAAAACTTTGTTGTAAGATTTGTTCTTTAACTATATGCAAATCTCTCCTGTTTGGATATTATTATGTGCTATTGAGTCAATTTTAACTCACAGAAAGTCCACGTGACAGAGTGGTATTGCCCCATAGAAGGGTTTAGGTCATAATCTTTATGGGAGGAGTCTTGGTATGGCACTGTGGGATAAAGCACTAGATTGCAAGGTCAGTTTGAACTACAAGGTTGGCAGTTCAAACTCAACAGCTGCTCCATGGAAACCCCATATAGGGCCATTATGAGTTGGAATCAACACGACAACATTCAACAATTTTTATGGGATCAGATAATTCTTTCTCCCAAATTGCCTTCTGATTACTAGTTGGGCACTTATTTCTTACATTCTTTTCTTTCTTTCTTTTTTTTTTTTTTTTCCATTTCTTTACTAATTATGTTCATATTTGTCTTTTAAATTTAAAGCATATTAAAAAAAAATATAGTAGCTAGTTTAGAACTGTTGTTTGCTGATTCCACTGTATTTAAGGCTCTACTTCTGTTGATGCATTATATTTTACATGTATGAATGTGTGATTCTTTATATGTCTAATAAATTTTTAAAAGTTTTTATTGTGAATTGAGTTATAGTTTACATGGGAGAACATTGGTTTTACATACAACATTTCATTGTAATGATTATAATCCCCTACATGCATCATCATTCACCAGTATTTCCTTCTACTCCCTCTGTTAGTTTGTTTGTTTGTTTGTTTTAATGTACACAAAAACATTCAGGAATACCTAATCAGTTTAACAACCAAAGGGCACATTCTACAAGCCTGCTTCCTGGCCTCCAGCACACAGCCTTTCTCTTTCTGTGAGTCTAGAGTCCTCAACTGTTCCCTCTCTCCATGTCTTCATCTCTGCCTCCTTCTCTGGTGGTGCTGCTTCTCTGGAAAGGGTCCCACATTCTGCTCTTGCTCTTCTCCCTCGATGGCCCTAGGGTCCTCTGTTTAGGGACTGTAAGATGAACTAGTCCTCCTTTTATACTACAAAGCTTCTACCTTTACAGTTGTGTATATGTCTAATAATTTTTATATTAAATTTTGGATAGTTAATTTTAGCTCTACTTCTAAGGTAAAACACTTTGAAGCTCATTACTGAATATCTCATGTAGTTACCAAAGTGGTTGATGGGAACTGAGCTTTGTGTGTGTTCTGGGAATTATCTGGTTTACAGTTTTCTAGTTCTTTACATGGAGTCCTGGTGTGGCACTGTGGGTTAATGCATCAGACTGCAAAGCCATTTGAACTGCAAGGTCGGTGGTTCAAACTCACCAGCTGCTCCTCGGAAACCCTATACAGGGTCACTATGGGTTGGAACTGACTCGGCAGCACTGAAGAATAGCGACAGTTCTTTCCCTAGTGGTTGCTATTTGGGGGAAAGCTTGACTTCCTGAAGTTTCGTCCTACACATGCCCAGAAACACAAAGTGACTTCCACATACATTTCTAGACTCTTCCTCTGTGCAGCTCCTTTCTGTCTGACACTCTACCCTGAAATTTCTAGTTGCCTTGTCCTCTCTGAACGTTGATGCATTTCTTCCAGTTGGTGAGGCTACTATACCATTTGTAGTTTCTGCCTCTCTGTGCTGCAGTCTGAAAATTCCCTCCACACGTGTGAAATCTAAGGTTATTGCAGGATTTACATTGTTTCTTCCCCTTTTCTAAGGATTACAGTTCATGTTGTTACCTAATGTCCAGACATTTGTTTCCCACTATTTGTCCAATTTTTAAATTTATGTATTGGAACATACTGAGGTACTCCTTTGTGTGATGGAGTGGAAATCCTATGTTTTGATAGTGTTAATGAATAGATACTATTTGTTAACATGGTTCAGACCCTATAACTATCAATGTCGCTCCAATTGACTTCAGAGAGAAAATTTGTTTTAGGATCTGATCCTTTATTAGAAACGTGGCTCAACGTGGCAACAGAGACGCAGTAGAATAAAAGAATCTTGGCAAGGCAACTTTTACTTCTGCAGAAGAGTGCATGGCAGCACAAAGTATGGCTAGCAAGCACAATGGGTGGGTCATCTGCTTGGGTTTTATCCCTAACCTGAATCTAAGGCTTTGTCTCACCCCACTGGCTAGGGATTCAACCGCACAGTCTTGTCCTTACCCGGTTGGCTAATTCAAATTGCTAGGGCGGGCATTCTTGTCCCTACTTGATTGGCTATTTCAAAGTGCTAGGGCGCGCAATCTTTTTTTTTTTTTTTTTTAAAGTGTTTTGTTGTGAATTATATGATAGTTTACATGAGAGAACATTCGTTTTACATTCATTCTATGGTACATCGATCTCGTATCATTGCCATGGTTACAATTCCCTCCATGCATCATCAACCAACCCTGCAAGCCTGCCCCCTATACTATTCTGCCCCCTCCCCCCAGTCTTCAGCACACAGTCGCTCTTCCTCTCTGGATCTAAAGCCCCCAGCTGCTCCATCGCTCCACGTCATTGTCTCTGCCTCCATCTCAGGCATCACTGTTTCTCTGGGTAGGGTCCCGCTCTCCACTCTTCTCCGCTGATGGTCCTAGGGATCTCTGCTCCTAGACTGAAAAGTTAATCACTTCCTTCCTTGCTATAAAATGTCTACTTTTACATTTCCAACCTTTACAATCAGTCCTGATAACAATTATTCACTATTGTATCACAAGAGATAGGGCGCTCATTCATGTCCTTACTCAATTGGCTACTTCAAATTGCTAAGGGACCTTAAGGAAGTTGGAAAGTCCCTACTCACTTCAGGAAGTTGTAAAAATAAAAAAGAAAGGGCAGCCAAATACAATAAATAGGATTACAATAAATTTGAGGAAAAGACACTCATTCCCACACCTTTTAGGCTTAATTTTGTTATGAGAGTTAAATGAGTGTTTCACCCTACATTTTCAGGAAATGGTTCTGAGATTCACTCTGACATTGTAGACTTAGCTCATATATCTCTCTCTAAACAATTTCTGTGGCTACAGGACTGCATGGCTTTCATTGACTCAGGGTTGGTCATGTGCTCCACTCCTTGTATGAATTCAAAGCTCATAGAATATATGATAGAAGTAGAGCAGGAGAGGACTTCAAAATATGTTAAAAAATGATATTATTAGAAGGAAAAAGCATGTCGGGAATATCTTTTGTTGAAAAAACAACAATATCTAATACCATTGGGAAAGCTCTTGTCCCGCTTCCAGGAAATCAAAATGGAGAGATTTAATCGTCTGAAGGTTTCCATTTGTTTTCTCCTCGGTAAAGTAATGGGAACAATATGCTAATCTTTAGAGTTGCAAATGTTTTCAATTTTGAAGGTTGGGATCCCTGCTCAGAACTCTCCTATGGCTTTTTTTGCCTGTGTTCTTGAGATAAAACCACAGCCCACAAAGTCCTACCTAAGTTGGACCTTTTACTTTGTCTCACTCATGGAAGCATTCTCCCTCTTCACTGTTCTTGAACCACGGTAACCATCTCATGGGATCTCCAAAAGCATGATGAACTCCCACTTCAGGGTCTTCCACATACATCTTCTCTGTGTGTGTATCTCTACTTGGTTAACCCAGGCTTCAGGTCTCAGCTGAAGTGTTACTAGTTCAGGAAACCTGCCCTTAAACTCCAGGCCTGGCTAGGAGAACCTCTTCTAACCAAGCCTGTTGCTGCCAAGTTGATTCCAACTCATAACCATCCCATGTGTTGCAAGGAGAATCACTTCATCGTGTTTTTGTGACTGTCCACTTTACTGAAACAGTTCACCAGGTCTTAGCTCTATGGAGCCATTTTTTAAGGCAGTAACCAAGCACATGCTGCTTGTGCCACCAACCCCAAACCAAAGCCACAGCCACAGTCACTAAGTCAATTCTGATTCATAATGATCCTATACAGGGTCTCTGAGACTGTAATTCTTTATGGAAGTACACAGCTTCATTTCCCATGGAATGGCTGGTGGGTTTGAACTGTCAACCTTGCTGTCAGCAGCCCAATGTTTAACCCACAGTGTCACCAGGGCTACCTGTGCCCCCAAACTCGAATCAAAAACCCAAACTCACTGCCATTGAGTCAATTCTGACTCATAGCAACTCTATATAGGGTCTCTGAGGATGTAAGTCTTTATGGGAGCAGAAAGGTGAAATGTCTGGTGGGTTTGAACTACCAACCTTGTGGTTAGCAGTCTAGTGCCTATCCTACGGTGCCAACAGGGTTCCCTCTGAGCTACCAGGGACCCTATAATTTTCTTCTAACTGCATTTGACAAATGTTTGCAGCTGTCATGGTTAATGTTGGTCCATCTGCTAGAGCATAGGCTCCATGACGGAAGGGCTGTATGTGTTTACCACAGTGTAATCAGGTCCTTGGAATCCTGGTGTGGTCCTGTGGGTTAACGCACCAGACTGCAAAGCTGTTTGAACTGCAAGGTCGGTGGTTCAAGCTCACCAGCTGCTCCTCGGAAACCCTATACAGGGTTGCTATGGGTCAGAAGCAACT
>NW_006408835.1:3030096-3040333 GCF_000296735.1 Chrysochloris asiatica
TGAGGTAATAAACAGGAAATTTCCTCTTCACTCATTCTTACTGATTTGAGCAGGTGAACCAATATGTACTCAAGAAAACCTGGTTCCCAAACCAGCAACTACTTCTCAGCTTTGGCAAACCCCTTCTCAACCATTTTTTAAATATTACGAATATTTGAATATATAGCCTTTCCCAACATGCTAAATAACAAGGGTATAATTAGATATTTCTGTTTGTGGCTCCATAGGATAAGTGCTGGACTGCGAACCACAAGATTGGGAGTTTGAGTCTACCAGCCACTCTGTTGGAGAAAAATGAGACTTTCTGCTTTCACAAAAAAGGCTTGGAAACCCTGTACAGGATAGGTATGAGTTGAACCCGATGTGAAGGCACTTAACAACAACAACAACAACAAGCTACTTGTAGCTACTTAATTTTCAGGGTGTATTCATCCTGCCACACATGTCCAATAACCTGAAAAATTCAGACTTTCTCATATTCTTTCATAATTTATAGGAGGCATTATTATGATTTTACAGGAATATCTGATCTTATGCTTCTTGTAGCTAACAACTACCAAAGGTTTCTAGTTCACACTCAGTCGTTACATGCTTCAAAAATGAGTGTTGATAATACAGTCATTTAATTATATTCATTTCAAAATTCATGGCATAACTTGGGCCACAATTTAACATATAAATCTACTTTGAAGAAAAATGCAAGTATAAATCGCAGAATGTTAGGGTGTAATTTGTGATTTTTCCCCCCCAACTATTACAAATAATGAAAGATGCTGAAGATACTTCAATACATTCCATTGGAGATTGCTCAAATCCCAAAGGTTGTGGTTTTTAAAAGCTGTGTCTCCCTGTTATCTGCTGGGGGTTTAGAAGTGACTAGAATATTTAAAAGTTGTACCTTTTTTTTTGTTTTGTTTTGTTCCCCCTACCCCAATTTGTTCTTCTCGTCTTCATTCCTCTCTCCTTTTAGTCATTTGTTCAAGCCCTAAACTTTGCTGTCAAATAGGTGACTAAGTACTAGCAATAGTTCCTGTTCTTAAAAAGCTTAGTCAAGTAGGGAGAGAAAGATGGGAGAACTGATGGTTGTTAAGGATTAAATTGCTGTTCCTCAAAATAGGTGTTGACTTTCTAACCCCCATACCTGTAAATAAGGAGCTCTGGTGGGGCAGTGTGTTAACTGCTGGGCTGCTAATGAAAAGACCAGTGCTTTAAACACACCAGCTGCTCTGTGGACACAAGATGAGACAGTCAGCTTCCACACAGATTTACAGGCTCCCAAGCCTTCTGGAGCTGGTCTACTCCGTCCTAGAGGGTTACTGTGAGTCAGAAACAATGTGACCATAGAGCTAGGTCCCTATAAACATGGCCCTGTTTGTAAAGAGGGGCTTTTCTTTTGCTGTGTTGATGAGGTTGTACCAGACTAGGGTAACTCAGCTTAATCAGTTATGAGTTATAAAAAGCAAAATAGACACGCATAGAAGGAAGATGCCATATGAAGCCAGATATACACTGAAGATGCATCTATAAGCCCAGGAAACCCAGGTTACTGGCTTCTGAAAGCTTAGATAAAGAAGGACTTCCAAGTACACCCTGCATTCAGATGTATAGACTCTTGTACTATGATAAATAATTTTCTGTTCTTTAAAACCATCTGTTATTGAATTGTGTCCCTTCAAAATATGTATTATAAATCCTAATCGATCTAATTGTGGCTATAATCATATTTGGGAAAGGGTTTGTTATGTAGGGTGTGTCTTATAATAATTTATTTTAAGACATTAAAAGAGCAGATTCAGCCATGTAAGCAGAGATGGAGGAAGGTGGCTACCACGCCACATGAGGATCGCTGAGGAAAGATGCTGAAAAGAGACAGGATCTTTCCTCCTGAGCTGCGAGAGAGAAAGGCTTCCCCTGTGAATGGCATCTGAATTTGGACTTTTAGCCTCCTCAACTGTGAGAAAACGGCTTTGTTAAAACCATCCACGTATGACCTTTCACTTAAAGCAACAAGGCAGTCAAGGGCCCCTTTGCCCCCATTTTTCTGTCATGTCAACACTAGATACTTATAACTAAGACTATGATTATAATGAAAAATGGTAACTGACACAGATAAGTACACAGGTACAGAAGATAATACTTCAATGCTGTGCTGTCTGCCTGCATCAGAGAAGGAAGCTGAGTCACTGCCTGAGAGGATCAAATCTGTCCTTTGTGGCATTTGTCTTCAATGACAAAGGCTCAGTTCATGTCCTGCTTAAACACATTCAGACCAGAGGCACTTGGTCCCATCTATGCCATCTTTCAAGGTCCTTAAAATATTTTCAAATAAGCAATAGTCATTTTGAGGTCCATGTGATGTAAATAAAACCAGATATAAGTTAAACCAAGTATCATTTGTTCTCTCTCTCTTTCTCATTTGCAAAGTAGTAAAAAAACAAAGTTTGTCCTGTGACTGCAACAAAAACCCTCAGTCTTCCCTTTTGAACTGTCAATCAATCTTCTTTGTCTCTCTCTGAATAGCCACTTACTCTTTCTCTGCTCCCTAATTAGAACTGGGTGTTAGGAACAGGGCATGGGTCAATTCATTCTTGCTCACCTGTAAATGACTGATAAGAAAAATTCCTTCCCAGGGGATGTTGTCACACATACACCGAATCCTCATGGAAGACAACAACAACAAAAAGATTTGTGTAAGTGTTATATCAAAGATTTGGAGAAATATTTTTCAGTTGCAGGGGAGGGAACATAAAGAAAGTCAATTAAACCACATAAAGAAGCTGAAATGCCACATACAGATACCAGACTTCCATAGTTAACAAATGCTAATTTGTTAAATTCTAAAGTGTAGATTAATTTTCATCAAAGCAAAAAAAACAAAAACAAAAACAAAAAAACCAAACCAAACAGAACATATTTTTGGGGGGATGTTTATGGCCTCAAATTGGGGTTTATTTGAAATGTTGCTAGGTATCAATGAATCCGTTCTTCCAGATAGAGACACTATGTATAACAGAATGAAATGCTGCCCAGTCCTGCTCATTGTCACAAAATTGTTGCTATAATTGAGTCCATTGTTGCAACCACTTTGTCAATTCATGTCCTTGAAGAACTTCCTCTTTCTCAGTGACCTCTACATTTACAATGTAAGGAAAGTTTTAATGTGGAATGATGAGTAATACTTTGCTTGAGATTCCAGATGGCACAATGCAATTAGGTCATACCTCAACGAAGGCCAAGAATTAAAAACTGAAGCTAAAAGCCAGGCAGCTATAATCCCACGTATTTTGATTGACATATTTTTGTTTGTCTGTTTCAATCAATACAGTACAACACATTAGTTGATTATAGACAATATCAGTAATTTAGCTAACATCTTTTTTTTTTTTCCTAATTAAATAAGATAAGATGACTGGTTATTTAAATCAAGTAAATTTGTTCCGATCAAGTAACTATCCAAAAACAAAAACAAAGGCATGCATCCCTGGAAGAAATATTTCATTCTAAATTTTGGACTTGAATTCAATTTCTCAATGCATCTTACTTTGATTTGTTTTCGTTTTGACTTTGAAGAACAGAATTCTATTTTCTCACCATTTTGAGGCTAGAATCCAAATCAGTGTGTATCAGTTCTAGGGGAGGCTCAATCCTTGTTCGTAGCCAATCCCAAGAGTTCTTTGCCATTCCTTGGCTTGGAGAGGATTTCTCACAAAATTTCTTCCCACTGTGTAGTGTCTAGTTTGATTTTTAAAAATAAAGCACCAATAGAAATGTACTGGAATCCTGGTGTGGAGCAGTAGGATCAGCACTGGCTGCGAACCACAAGGTCGGCTGTTCAAACCTACCAGCTGCTCTTCAGAAATCCTATACAGGGGGGCTGTAAGTCAGAACTGACTTGACAGCACTTAACACCCAGAAAGTATTTGGTTTAAAGTTCACCCTATTCTGGGATGACCTCATTAACCTAACAAAAGAGAACCTTTATTTTCAAACAGGGTCATATTGACAGGTATAAGGATTAGGACTTCAACATAATTTCTTGAAGGACACAAGTCAATCAACAATTTAACACCCTTTTCCACACTCACTTTCCAATTATGACCTTCCCATATGCACCTAATTCCAAATGCCTATTTCATATTTTTAGATATATGTTATCACTTGACTCCATTTGTCCACAAAAAAGTCTGTCTTAGCTACCTAGTTCTGCTATAACAAAAAAAAACCCAAAATAGATGGCCTTAAGGAACAGAAACCTATTGTCTTGAAGCTTTGGAAATTTGAAGTCCAAATTAGGGTCTCAGCTCTAGAGGTCAGTCTCTCTTTGTTGGTGGTCCTAGGCATTTCTCGACTTGCAAACAATTTCTCACATGGTTTCTTCTAATTTTTAAACAAATGATTATCCACCTCATTAAAAAAAACATGTAAAACAAAAAAAAATATTAAAGACAAATCTCTATTTCCAAGATTATAAAAGGAAAAAAAGTGAGTCTGAGGACTAAGAGAAATCAATTTGTCTTTCCAGAGCTGTTGTCTCTCTGTGGAAATTAGAAGAGAAAAGTAAAAATTACCATGATGTATTTTAAAACAAACTACAAAATATTTGTTTTAAAAGGTATGTTTTCTTGAAGAAAACCAAATCACTCAGAGCATCAATATTTATTAAAAAGAGTCCCTCATTAATCTCCTTTGTAGTATGTTGTTGTGAAGTGCCATCGAGTCAGTTCCAACCCATAGTGACCTTGTATAGGGTTTCCAAAGAGCAGCTAGTGAGCTTGAACCACCGACCTTACAGCTCAAATGATTTTGCAGTCTGGTGCATTAGTGCATAGTGCCACACATAGGTCACCATTATTTTCACACCCCACACTTAATGAAGTTGTATGACCAAGACATAGGGCCTACGAAACTTAACACAGCATTTAAAACTCTACTACTCCAGTTACAACCCCAGCTGCATTGGAAGTGCCCCATTTAACTGAGATTGGCTCAGTATTGTCTTGGAGATGAAACAAAAGAAAACAAATGCATTACCATTGAGTCCCTGCCAATTTATAGTGAACCATGGTGGCAAAATTGTTAAAGCACACAGCACTTACCAAAAGAAAGGTCTGCGTTCGGAAGTCACTACCCATTCTGCAGGAGAAAGATGTAGTACAGCTTTATAGCCTTGGAACCCCTATGGAGTAGTTCTAGTTTGTCTATATGTTTGCCATGCATCCTAGGGATGAGATGGAAGCTAAATCCTGTCAGTTGGAATGCTCATTAGTTCATGTCATTAGAATTAGATGTTTTAAGGCATTAGTACATATGCAATTGAAAATAGTTTCCCAGCTGCTAGTCCACAAAAGTCCTTCAGACCACCTGTTCTCCAGTACCACAGAAATGAAATATGACTCTGAATGAGGACATTTCAGGCAGTTCTTAACAGCTGTGGAGCATCACTAAGCCATGTCTCGACCCTGGATGTGGTCAAGGCCAAAAGGGAGGCCTTGTTTAGATGCCTTATGGCTCACCCATGTTCGAGAATGCTAGGAGCCATTGTCTGTAGGGGACATCTGCTCTCTGAAGTAGACCCTTGAAGAAGGAAATCAAATGTAAAATGGTTGGAGACCTAGGAGAGTCAAAGAAGGATCTAGACTTAAACATGTGTTGTAGGTGCACCCCATTTTATAGATTACATTACCAAACATTTTATGTAAATCTTTAGTCAGGAAAGAAGCATAATACATATTTTGTGAACTTGTTCATCATTAAAGAAAACAACAAAATTACCCACAATTCACTCTCCATCCATTTTGATTTGCTGTAGGATGCGGTTCACAGGGAACAGGTATAACCAAGTGAGATCTGGGGGAACAGTAGGAGAAAAACAACAATTATACAGTCTATTCTGAAGTGAAGGAAACTTGGTAATGTTTCAGACTAGACTGCTAACCACAAGGTCAGGAGTTCACCATCACCAGCTGCTCCAACAAAGCAGGAGGAAGCATTCTGCTCTGTATGTTATCCAACTCAGCAGCAATGCATGAGCCTCAGAAACCCTATATAGGGCCACTGTGAGTTTGCCTCGAGTTGATGGCAGAGGGTTTTTGTTTTTGTTTAATCTTTTTATTCTAAAGTGGGATTGGGGAGATACTGGTGTGGTTCAGTGGTAGAATTCTCACCTTTCTTTCAGTAGGTGTTGTTATTGTTAGGTGCCATTGAGTTGGTAATGATTCATAGCAGTTTTACGCATAACAGAATGCAATACTGTCTGGTCCTGCACCAATCTCACAACTGTCGTTATGCTTGTGCCCATTGCTGCTGCTACTGTGCCAATCCATCTCATTTGGGGGGGTCTTCCTCTTTATATCCGACCCTTTACTTTACCAAGCATGATGTCTTTCTCTAGGGATGATCATATGTCTCAAGTGTGAGAGACAAGTGTGGCCATCCTGGCTTCTAAGCAATAAATGTAAAGAGCAAAAAAATCCTCATGACTGACGCAATAAATAACATCATGATAAATGGAGAAAAGAATGAAGCTGTCAATGACTTCATTTTGCTTGGATCAACCATCAACATTCAGAAGCAGTAGTCAAGAAATCAAACAACATATTGCATTAGGCAAATCTGTACTTCTTTCAATACTGATCTGTTTGTACTTTTGGCAGTCCATGGTACTTCTAATAGTCTCCTCCAATATCATAACTCAAATGCGTCAATTCTTCTACGGTCTTCCTTATTCATTGTTCAACTTTCAATGCATACGAGGCTATTGAAAATACCACGGCTTGGGTCAGGCACACCTTAGTCCTCAAACTGACATCTTTGCTCTTGAACACTTTTAAGAGGTCTTATGCAGCAGATTTGCCTAATGCAATACATCATTAAATTCTTGACTACTGCTTCCATGAATGTTGGTGGTTGATCGAAGCAAAATGAAGTCTTTGATAACTTCAATCTTTTCTCCATTTCTATGGTTGTTATTTATTGGTCCAGTGGCGAGGACTTTTGTTTGTTTTACATTGAGGTGCAAGCCATACTGAAGGCTGTGGGCTTTGTCTTCGACAGTCCTCTTCACTTTCAGCAGCAAGGCTGTATCATCTGCATATCACAGGTAGTTAATGAGTCTTCCTTCAATCCTGATGCCACATTCTTCTTGCAGGAGACCTGTGTCCAATTCCTGACAAGTACATCTCAGGGGCTGCCATCACTGTCTGCAGTGGAGGCGGGCTTGTTGTTGTGATGCTGAACAGAATTCATTACTGCTTGTTGTTGTTGTTGCTAAGTGCTGTTGATTCAGTTCTGACCTATAGCAACCCTGTTAGGGTTTCCAAGGAGCGACTGGTGAGCTTGAACCACTGACCTTGCAGTTCAAATCGACTTCACAATCCAGCACATTAACCCGCAGTGCCACACCAGGACTAATAAAGTGAACTAGGATGAAAGGCTTGGTGATCTACTTCTGAAAATCAGCCAGTGAGAACCCTCTGATCACAATGGTCCAATCTGCAACTTATCACGGGGATGCTATAGGGCCATGAGTCAAAGGTCAACTTGATGGTAGGAATGTGAACAACAATAGGGGGAGGTGAATTTCAACCTCATTCCATCTTTTGCTCCAGTTTCTTCAGGAGATGTTTGTAAATGAAGCAATCACTTTAGAAGCCTCTGAGACCCCTAGCTCTTTTTTTGCTGAAAGTGTAAGTGATGTCGGGAGAAGGTGAGAAGATGGAATAGGCCAAGGGTCAACTCAATTAGTGCAGGTGGAAGACCCTGAAGGGGTGAAGAATGAGGAAGAGTGTTAGACTTCTTTCACTTCTGGCAGATGCTAGCTGGGCCTTAAGCTAAGCCATCTTGTATGTGGAAAACCTCCTGACCTCCATGAATCCCCACACCACCTCATGTTAGGATTCTTTGGCCTCTTCCAACTTGTTATTTTATGGACACCACGTCTTCAGATTAGTAGCTATCTCAGGAATTTCTGCCCCCTCTTTTGACAAAGAGAACCTTCCAGGCACTGTTCAGCCTTTGAAATAGCAAAGGCACAAAATGCTTAGCTGGTAATTAATCTTTGGAGTTATGAATGCAGTCACATTTTTAGCAGCTGTGTACTCTGGTAAAGGGAGGAAGAAGTTTAAATGACAGAGATTCCAGTTCTCTGTCTTCAAGTAAGGGACTTCAGAGAAGGATCTGTCATGTCTAGTCATGCGGTCTTAAAAATATTGATGCTCTTTTTGCTTTTGTGTGAACCTTCTTAGACTAAACACAAGAACCTTGGAAAACAAACTGGGAATGATGCTGGAAAATGTTAGTTTGGTCATCATTTTATTTCTTTTTCTGGTCTTTATTTTGGTCTTTATTTTGAAGACATGGTTCTGGGTGCTGGACGTTCCAAATTGAAAAGGTACCTAGGCTAACTTGTTTGACTACTGACTGAGTAGTTGAATGTTTGAATCTACCTAGGAGCCCTGGTGGCACTGTAGGACAAATATTGGACTGCTAACCACAAGGTTGGCAATTCAAATCCACTAGTCATTCTGCGGGAGAAAGATGAGGCTGGCTGCCCCTGTGAAGATTTCCAGTCTCAGAACCCTATATAGATTCAGGTTTCCACTTGATGGCAGTGAGTTTGGCTTTTGTGTGTGTGTGTTTAGAGGCACTTTTGGGGAAAATCCTAGTGATTTACTTTTTAAAAATCAGCCTTTGAAAATCCTGTGGATCATAGCTCTTCTCTGAAAAACACTGAGCCTCCAAGAATCAGAGACAGCTTCATGATAACAGATTAGTGTTTAGCAAGTGAAGAGGATAATGATCAGCAAAATCTCTCTGCAGTGGCCTAGAGAAATGCAAAGATGCATAGAGCTATGGTTAAACCATTAGGGTCTGGATTTAGTAACTCTGGTTACTAAAAGATGCAGCTTCTCCATTGGAAAAGTCAGATGATTTTATATTATATATATCTGAGCAAACGATGGAAAGAGTTGGCTTGTTGTGGGGCTTATATGCATTTATTTATCCAGCAAATAGTATTGCATGATTATTCTGTGTCAAAGGAGCTGTGGTAACATAGTGGTTATGAGTTAGGCTGCTAAACCAAAGGTCAGAAGTTTGAAACTGTCAGCTGTTCTGCAGGAGAAAGATGAGGCTTTCTGCTCTTGTAAAGATTTACAGCCTCGAAAACCCTGTACAGGGTTGCTGTGAGTTGGAACCAGCTCCATGGCACACACCACCACCTGTGTCAGGTGCCAGGGATACAGTAATGACTAAGGAAGATTCCTGGCACTCATGAAGGAAGACAAACAATAAACAACTATTAGCTTACCAGTCCTGATGTTGCCCTGTAGGATAAGCACCAGACCACAAGGTTATTTGAACCAAAAGGTTGGCAGCTCAAACTTACCAGCTGCTCCTTGAAAACCCTATAAAGTGTCGCTATGAGTCAGAACCAGCTCCAAGGCACTTAACAACAGCAAGAAGCAAACCAGTGAACCATTTCAGGGAGTACTCACTGCTACAAAGACAATCACAGGTTAATGGGGTGAGAATGGGTGGGTGGTTTATGTGTGGAACCTGTGACCACCTTAGGGAGGGCAGTAAGAAAAGGTTTGGGAAGAGATCCCACTTACACTGGGACCTAACTCACAGGGAGACCACGAAAAGTTCTGAAGGGTCTTTCAGGCTGAGGAAGCTGTGAACACAAAGCCTAAGGCTGAGGTGATTCCTGCTAATATCAACATGCATTCCCAACTCCTTTCAGTGATCCTCAGGGTCATATAGGATCTGATCCTTGCCTACCTATCCCACTGGACCTCTCTCCATTATGCTTTGTCCCTGTTGGTTTAATTGTACATTAACATCCAGTCACTTTTATCTTGCAAATTTTAGAATTCTGTACCTAGCAAAATTTTAATTCAAGACCAAGGGCAAATTAAGAATTTTTAGACATTCAAGGGTTCAAAACATCTACCTCTCATCAACTTTTTTGTGAATGAAAATTTCTAACAAGTTTATTGAGAGAATTCATTTACTATACAATTCTCAGCTAAAGTTTTCTGTTCAGTACTTTTCAGTATATTAACAGAATTGTCTAAACATCACCATAGTCGACTTTTGAACTTTTCATCTTCTAAAAATAATCCTGTACCATTTGTCTATCACTCCCTTCCCTAGCCACCACCCCTATAGTCCTTTGTTGTTGTTGTTATGTGCCATGGAGTCGGTTTCGGCACTGTACAGGGTTTCCGAGGCTGTA
>NW_006408835.1:3041876-3043624 GCF_000296735.1 Chrysochloris asiatica
AACCACTACACCTCCTCTCAGCATTCTCCCTAGCTCCCAGAATTTACTGTAATATCTCACAGAACTCACAGGTCATCAAGGAAATGGTTCACAGGGTTGCGGAAGCTGCCAAGTCCCACATCTGCAGTTCAGATGTCAGTCTGGAGGAGTCTAGTCAGAATTGGGCTGTTGACTCACAAGGTGGTGACGGTAGCAGTGGTGGTGTGCGGTGAAGTCAGTTCTGACTCACAGTGATGCTGAATAGAGTTTCTGTGGCTGTAAATCTTCATGGGAGCAGAAAGCCTCATCTTTCTCCTAAGTAGCAACTGGTAGATTCAACTGCTAACCTTACGGTTAGTAGCCCAACTTGTAACTCAGTATGCTAACAGGGCTCTTTCACAAGGGTGTTGTTGTTGTTGTTAAGTGCCGCAGAATCGATCCGACCCATAGCGACCCTGTATAGGGTTTCCAAGGAGCAGCTGGTTGCAGTTTCCAAGGAGCAACTGACGTTGCAGTTCAAATGACTTCGCAGTCTGATGCATTAGCCCACAGCGCCACAGTAGAAGCTAGTAAATCAGGTCAGGTCGCTGTCTCAAGTCCCAAGGATCCAATGTCAGACAGAGACAAACTTGATTAATCAAGCAAAGGCGTGCACAACCCACTAACATTACCAAGAAGGCTCATCTTATTCCCTAAAGGATGGCAAAATTGACGGAGCCCCTCATTAGATTCCCAGGTTTTTGTCATCACAATTAACTCTGTTAACAACCACTCACAGTTGAACCATATAATTCTACCAGCAACTTTCCCCCACCTTCTCTTACCCAGAGTCAACAGGAAAAAGTCATTTCTTAGGAATTATGGAGACATGACTAAGAGACGGATTAATTTACTGTGCTGCAGCTATTATGAATAATGCTATTACAAACATTTGTGTAATAGCATCTATGAGAATTTACTTTTTTTTTTTTTTTTTTGAGTGTATATCTAGAAGTAGCATTGCTACGTCATATGGAGTCCTGATGTGGCACTATAGAATAAGCACTGGACTGTTAACCATAGGGTCAGAGGTCCAAACCCACCAGTCACTTCTCAGAAACCTTATAGAGTGTGCCAGTGGAATGGACTAGATGGCACTTAACAACAACAACAACATAGTAATTCTCTGTTGAAAGTGCAGCCAGGATGCTCTTTAGAACCAGGACGGTGAAAGTTCGTCTCTTTTATATTTCTGACATGTTATCAGGAGGGGCCAGTCCTTGGAGAAGGATATCATGCTTGGTAAGGTGGAGGGTCAGCAAAAAAGAGGAAGACCCTCAATGAGATAAATTAACGCAGTGACAGCAGTAATGCAGCATTCTGAGGATGGCCCCAAACCAGGCCGTGTTTCATTCTGTTATACGTAGGGCCATTATGAGATGGAGCCAACTCAACGGCACTTAACAAAAACAGGAACACTAGTAATTCAATGTTTAATCTTTGAGGAACCAACAGACTGTTTTGAGGAGCAGCTGTGTCGATTGGCATTGTCACCAGGAGTGTCTGAGTGTTTCAATTTCTCCACGTTACTGCCAGCACATGTTGTTACCTGCTTTTTAAAACTTTTATTCTAGGTATCCTGGTGGGCATGAAGGAGATTTCACAGTGGTTTTGGTTTCTAGTCCCCTAATCCTTGTATCTTTTTCATGCACTTATTGGCCATTTGTTATCTTCTTTGGAGAAAAATCTCTTCAGATCTTTTACCCATTTTTAATAGGATTGTCTTTATT
>NW_006408835.1:3044816-3046267 GCF_000296735.1 Chrysochloris asiatica
CACACCGTAAATATATTAGACTCTGCAGGCTCAATTGTACAACCATTGTAGTTCAAAAACTCCATTAACCTAAAAAACCATTAAGTTGTGATAGTCTCAATGTAACTCTATAGGGTTTCCAAGTCTGTTGATCTTTACTGCAGCATATGGCCACATCTTTGTTCTGCAGAGTGACTGGTAGGTTTAAATTATCCACCTTTTGGTTAGCAGCCAAGTGCTTAACCACTGCACCTTTAGGGTTCCAAAGATATCATAGGCAAATGCATGTGTGTGACTCTGTTCCAATAAAGTTGTATTAAGAAAAGCATACAATCGGCTAGATTTGGTCCATGGACCACAGTTGATTTTTTACGTTGTTTGGGGGATATCCAATTAATATGTCTTATTAAGTACATCAAGGACTTCATTCTTCTTGGGTCAACTATCAGCATTCATGGAAGCAGCAGTCAAGAAACCAAACGACGTACAGAATTAGGTAAATCTGCTGCACAAGACCTTTTTAAAGTGTTCAAGAGCAAAGATGTCAACTTGAGGACTAAGTTGCACCTGACCCAAGCCATGGTATTTTCAATAACCTCATATGCATGTGAAAGCTGCACAGTGAATAAGGAAGACTGTAGGAGAATTGATGCATTTGAGTTATGGTGTTGGAGGAGAATATTAAAAGTGCCACGAGCTGCTGAAAGAACCAACAGATCTGTGTTGGAAGAAGTGCAGCCAGAGTGCTCCTTGGAGGCCAGGATGACCAAAGTTTGTCTTTTATATTTTGGACATATTGTCAGGAGGGACTAGTCACTGGAGAAGGATATCATGTTTGGTAAGGTGGAGGGTCAGAGAAAACAAGGAAGACCCCCAGTGAGACGGATTGGCCAAGTGGCAGCATCAATGGGCTCAAGTGTGCCTACAATTGTGAGATTGGCCCAGGACCGGGCAGTGTTTCATTCTATTGTGCATAGGGTGTCTATGAGTTGGTACCGACTCGATGGCATCTAACAACAACAATTAAGTACATGCTGTGACACAACTCACTGAGTTTCCAACACATAATAATGATAGCTTAAATATAAAAAGAGAAAACTAAAGGACACGCATTTGCAAAAGCACGATAAATAATTCCACGAACCAGAAATAAACCACCAAACTTGTAGTTCAAATGGCTTTGCAGGCTGGCACATTAACCCACAGCACCACACCAGTACTCCTATGGGACGGTGTTGATGGTAGTTATATGCCTTGGAGTCACTTCTGACTCATAACGACCCTGTACAGGTTTTCCATGGCTGTAACTCTTTACAGGAGCAGAAAGCCTCATCTTTCTCCTGTGGAACAACTGGTAGTTTCCAACTGCTGATCTTAAGATTCTCAGCCCGATTTGTAACCACTACTCTACCAGACTCTGTGTATTCCTTCCATCTTTTCTTGATGCATTCTGCATCATTCAACAATTTGCC
>NW_006408835.1:3073240-3074514 GCF_000296735.1 Chrysochloris asiatica
CAAATCAGATTAAGCTCTGACTATTCAGCAGAAACCATGCAGGCAAGAAGACAATGGGGAAACATATATAAAACCCGAAAAGAAAAAAACTGCCAACCTGTCCAGCAAAACTATCAATCAAATATGATGGTGCAATCAAAACATTCGAGGATAAACAGAATCTAAGAGATTTTATCAAAACCAATCCAGCACTTCAAAACATCATAAAGGGAGTTCTTGGGACTGAAAACCAACAAGAACAGACAACAACCAGAGATTGACAGGCGTGGAAACACCCCCTGGAACTCAGTCGACAGATAGGAGTGGAGGTCCCTGGGACCATCAAATGAGAAGAACAGAGAGCGGGACCCTACCCAGAGAGGCAGTGACACCAGGGATAGAGACAAAGAAGATGATGTGGACAGATGAAGCAGCTGAGGACACTGGACTCAGGGAGGGAGAAGGGCTGTGTGCTGGAGGCTGGGGGGCGGGGGCTGTGTGGTGTACCCTTTGGGGTTATATGATGATGCATGGAGGAGACTGTAATCATTGCAGTGAACCGAAATACGATAGGATGAGGGTAAAGCTGATGTTCTCCCATGTAAACCTCACAATAAAAACTTAAAAATAAAAAAAAAATCTTTATTGTACTGGCAAACTCTGAAAATACAATGGAATTTTGACAGAAATATTAAGATAGGTCAAACATTAATCATTCAGAGGAACAAAAGAAAAAATATGTATTTTTTAGTAAAAGTTATTGTTAAGTGCCGTCGAGTCAGTTCTGACCCATAGCAACCCTGTACAGGGATTCCGAGGAGCGGCTGGTGAGCTTGAACCAGCACCCTCGAACTTCATTTTAACTTTGCAGTTTAGTGCATTAACCCACAGCACCACACCAGGACTCCAAGAAAGAATTGAGGGAATATAAAGTATTAATATATAAAGTATCAATTACTGATATGCAAATTCAAACTGAAGCTGAAGAAAATGAAAATGAAAACAAGTCTACGAGAGCCAAAATTTGACCTTGAATTTATCCCACCTGAATTTGGAGATCATCTGAAGAACAGATTTGATGCATTACACACTAAAGACGGAAGACCAGAAGAGTTGTGGGATGACATCAAGAACATCATACATGAAGAGAACAAAAAGTCAGTAAGAAGACAAGAAAGAAGAAAAAGGTCAAAATGGATATCAGAGGAGACTCTGAAACTCGCTCTCCAGCATAGAGAAGCTAAAGCAAATGGAAGAACTGAAGAGGTCCAAGAGCTGAACAGAAAATTTCAAAG
>NW_006408835.1:3076199-3083080 GCF_000296735.1 Chrysochloris asiatica
AGGTGGCATCGTTGATGGACTCAAGTGTGGCAGCAGTAGTGAGGTTGGCCCAGGATCGGACATTGTTTCGTTCTGCTGTGCATGGGGTCGCTATGAGTCTGTTCCAACTCGATGGCACCTGACAACAACAAAGTATTAGTATAAGATTCTTACCAAGGTGGTCCTAGTGTTACCTCTTAGATCCCAGTATTGAGTGCAGTGCAAATGCGTTTTCACCTGGAAGCAATTTCCATCCTGATTTCTTGTGATTATTTGTGTTTGTAAGTGTATAAGGAAGGAGTCCTGGTGTGGTGCTGTGGATTAATGCGCCAGACTGCAAAGCCATTTCAACTGTGAGGTGGCGGTTCAAGCTCACCAGCTGCTCCTTGGAAACTCTATGCAGAGTCGCTATCAGTCAGAATCGACTCGATGGTACTTAACAACAACAAAGTGTGTATATGTCTAAATAGATAGGTATAGATGAATGCACAGACATAGTTAAGTAGGTTAGTTTATACAATAATATAGAATTGAGTAGAAGCTTGACCAAAGAAGATATGCTTCCAGAAGGGTGACTTTATCTTCTGAATGTCATACTTGACAGCTCTGCACTGCTGATTACTGAGCCTGATTGTGCAGAAAGTAGTTCATCTTTGTGAAGATTCTTGGTTTCAAGGCACAGTGACAAATCTCAGGGCAGAAAAGAGACTGATGTGAGGTCCAGTCCCAGTGAGGGCGTGGGGACTGAGACTCTCCTAGTGCCCATTGAGCAGAGGGTGACTGAAGACTGTTGGTTCCTGACACTAGCACAAGTAGGCTCCAGGGTGCTGCTCCCACTGTTGGAAGGTGACCCTCCTCCTTTTGCTCTAGCGTGCTGGGTTGGGGGCTGGGACACGTCTACGAGGCTAGGTCCTGGGGAAATGGGTGGAAGAAAGGGTCTCTCTGTCTTGTTTGCAAAGCACTAGGCTGCATTGTGTCTAATACCACGAGAAAAAGGAAACTTTCCCAAACAGGAATCAAAGTCAGAGGAAAGAAGGAAAAGAAAAGATTAACAAAGGTTACTTTATTCAATTAGTCTACAATTTACTTGACTTGCAGCAATGGGGTAATGATGTCACTTGTGGGTCTTGTTCATATTTTTAAATGGTGACTGTGCACATTTCAGTCCTTTGCAACTGACAAGTGAGAGGAAAACAGAAAAACCAAGAGGTGTGAACATTTCTTTCCTTATTATTATCTGGCCCTGCACAGGATTTAGATTTGTGGAATATTTGTTCTAGAAGTGATGCTAAAACTGTTTGTTTGTTTATTACTAGACGTGATGTTTGAATGATCTTGTCCAAGTCTGTATCATACAAATAAAGAGACAGGGACTCAGAATTTATCCAAGGATTCATAAAGTAACAACCAGTGTCTTCTGTGCCCTCATAAATTCAGGGAGGGTTTTATTTTTCTCTTTACATTACAAAGCACTTTATAATTGAATATTTCCTATCATGTTTCCCACATCTGCAAAAACTTTACACTCAATTCAGTAGCCGCTGAATTCTTTCTTTGACTGCTTCTAGGGTACAATCCTTTATCTTTGGGTTGCTGCAGTTTCATTATAATTTGTGTATGTCTATGGCTCTGTGGTGGAGGCCTGGTATGGCACTGTGGGTTAATGCGCCAGGCTGCAAAGCCATTTGAACTGCAAGAGCTGCGGTTACAGCTCATCAGCTGCTCCTTGGAAACCCTATACAGGGTTGCTATGTGTCTGAACCGACTCAACAGCACTTCACAACAACAAGAACATGGCACTGTGGTAGCTTAGCAGTTATGAGTTGGGCTGCTAATTTCAATGTCAGCAGTTCGAAGCTACCAGCTATTCCACCGGAGAAAGAGGAGGCTTTCTGCTCCCGTGAAGATTTACAGCCTCGGAAACCCTGTATAGGGTTGCTATGATTTGGCACTGACTCCACGGCACATAACAACAACAACAACAACAACAACAAAGATTTAACGCCTTGGAAACCCTATACAGGGTCACGATAAGTTGGAATCAACTCCATGGCACATAACCACCACCACCCACCAAGGCACAGTAGGAGTCCTGGTGTCACACTGTGAGTTAGTGAGCTGCACTATAAAGTCAGTTTGAACCATAAGTTCAGTAGTTCAAGCTCACTAGCTGCTCTTTGGAAACTCAATATAGGGTCATTATGGGTTGCGACTGACTTGTTGGCACTTAATAACAACTACATGGTGCTGTAAGATCAGCACTGGACTTCAAACCACAAGGTTGGCAGTTCAAATCCACCAGCTGCTCCTCAGAAACCCTATACAGGATAGCTATAAATTGGAACCAAATTTCTGGCACTTAACGACAACTGGGTTTCTGAAATAGTTGGATTAGTCTGTTCTGGACTGAATTGTGTCCACCCAGAAGTCATGCCTATTTGGAACCTCAGACTGTGATTGCATTTGGAAATTGAATCTTTGTTTTGATTGATTAGTTAAATAGATGTGATTAGTTGACATGAGATTACAATGGATTAGGGTAGGTCCTAAATCCAATGACCACTAGATATTTTTAAAAATTACAGCTACCTCATGCGACCAAGTAAACTACTCATCAGTAAACTACTTTCTTGGCTGTAATCTTTATGAATGCAGATTTTCAGGTATTTCTCCTACAGAGTAGCTGGGTGGATAGGAACGGCCATCCTTGAGCACTTAACTGTTACAATCACAGTTTTGTTGTTGTTATATGTTGTAGAGTTGGCTCTGACTCATAGTGACGCTGTATAGGGTTTTCAAGGCTGTAAATCTTTGTAGGAGCAGAAAGACTCATCTTTCTCCCTTGAATGAGCAGTGGATTGAACTGCTGAATTTGTAGTTAGCAGCCCGATGTATAGTCCACTATGCTACCAGGGTTCCTTGAGTCTTGGTGTGGCGCTGTGGGCTAATATATCAGACTGCAAAGTCATTTGAACTTCAAGGTCAGTGGTTCAAGCTCACCAGTTGCTCCTTGGAAACCCTATAAAGGGTCACTATGGGTTGGAATCGACCCGACGGCACTTAACGACAACAACAACAACAACATCCAAGTTTCCTTAATTCAGTGACTGCTGCTGATGGTGTGCCTTGGAGTTGTTTCTGACTCATAGTGTTTCTGAGACTGTAAATCATTAAGGGAGCAGAAAGCCTCATCTTTCTACCCTGGAACGATTGGCGATTTCCAACTGCTGACCTTGAGGTTAGCAGCCTGACTCTTAAGTACTACACTACATGAGTTCCTAGCGTCATTTAAAAAAACATTTAAAGAAACCCAAACCATGTTAATCCACACAAGGAAGAAGGCCAAGCGAAGATGGAGGCAGAGGTTGGAATGAGGTTTGCTGAGAGTCACCAGAAGATGGAAGAGAGCATGGTTTATGAACACCTTGACTTTGAACTGTGAAAGAATACATTTCTGTTGTATTAAGCCTCTCCATTTGTGGCAATTTGTTATGGCAGCCCAGGAAACTAATATCTCAGTGCATCAAGAAAATTTTCATCCAGCATCTCTTTAAATATCAATTCAGCCTCATTGTCTCTCTCCTTTCCTGATTGGACTCCAATTAAATACATTCTGAGTCTATTTTAGGGTCTTTTACTTGTGTAGTCTCTAACTTGTGTTACTCTCTCTCTTGTGTTGCTCATCTTTTTATCTCCTTCTCATAGTGGATCACAAACTGAGCTGCTAACCGAAAGGTCAGCAGTTTGAATCTACCAGCTGCTCCATGGGAGAAAGATGAGGCTTTATGCTTCCTTCAAGATTTACAGCTTTTCAACCAGATTCAAGGCTTGAAATAAACTGGATCCTGCAAGTTATCCAAATATAGGAAGTCATACTTCCCCTGAAGCCTACCAATTCCTTTAAGGGTAACCCTTAGGGGTCTCCATTTATCTATCCAACCAGTCTTCATTAAGACTTCCCACATTCTGTAACCTGGGACTTGAATTTCTGTACTTGTGCTCCATGAGGCCTTCAACAATAAAAGTTCAAATCTCTGTTGAGTGAAGACCTTCACACTAAGGGAAGCGTCTGTGTTCTGAAGATATCTCTAGCTTCCAGTTTTCTCTTTAGGTTTTAGCCGTTTCTTACTTCCAGCTTTTCACTGATTCTAAGAAAATTGGCTCTTCAATATCTCACCAGTTTTTTGTTTTGTTTTTACTTAGTAGGGATAGTCCTAATAAACTAGGCTGCCTTCTGGAATAGGAAGACAAGTTCTATAGAGCTTAATGTTAAGAGCATAGCTTTGGAACCAAATTTTCTTTCTTTTAAAAAATATATAATCTTATAAACACCCACAAAATATTTTTGAATAATTTTTCCAACCAATTCAATGATTTACGCTTGTTTTTAAAAGTTTTATTGTGAATTGGGTTAAGATTTGCACATCAGATCAGTTTTCCATTCAACAATTCAGATACATCGTGTTTCACGTCATTAAATGCAATTTCCCAAATGTAACATCACTTAACTAACTTCTTCCCTGTATTTCTTGTTGCCATGACTCCTTCTTTCCTAATCCTTTGAACTTTGTTGTTTGGTAAATGCTACCCTTTTGATCTCAAATGATTGATTACTGTAAACTGTGAATACCTCCCTAGTGTTATTGTTCCCCTTATAGGTCTATCTGTTGTTTGGTTGAAAATGAGCCTGAGGGGTGAGTTCATTTCCAGACCCGAAAGGCGACTAAAGGCTGTGGTTTCCAACAGTGTTTATCTCTCAATAAACCTTGTTTTTTAAAATTATCATTATTAGTATTATTTTGAGTTTTGTTCTACATTTTTCTCTTACTCTATCTTGGATCTTTGAATGTGAGCCCTTTTAGAACAATTGGTAGTAGTCGTCAGGCACCATCTAATTATTCTGGTCTCAGAGTCATGGAGGTTGGTGGTTTGAGTGATCCATTAGTCCACTAGGCTAATTATTTACATGCAACTTTGATTTTCTTCACTATTCTTTCCAGGGAAATGTCAATAGTTGCACCTTAGATGGGTGCTCCCAAGTTTTCAAGACCCCGGTCGCTACTCACCAAAGTAGAATGTAGAGCACTGTCTTCATGGACTATATTGTGCCTTTGTGTTCCCAAACCATAGTCCTGAGCCATCAAGGGCTACAACTCATTTCCTGAAGGTGTTTGGTTATGTCTAAGAAGTTATCATAACTTTGTCCACTTTATGCACCATCATATTCATGGATATATTTGCAGCAAAGGTAAATACCCATGTACAAACATCATCTGTCAATCCTATATACAGTCATGGGTTTACCAATGCTTTCCCTCCCACATCCATTCATTCTGCATGTCTATCCATGCATCTTCTCATGCTGTTGTTGTTATGCCATTAAGTTGGTTCTGATCCATAGTGACCCTGTATAGGGTTTCTGAGGGGCAGCTGGTGAGCCTGAACCACCAACCTTGCAGTTCAGATGGCTTTGCAGTCTGGTGTATTAACTCACAGCACCACATGAGGACTCCTCATCTACTCATAGGTCACATAGTGCTGGATTGTGTAGCTAACAGTGTTGATTTGTTGCCTTTAAATCATACACTTCTTCCAGTGTCTCCTGCCACCATCACTTTTTGCTGACATGTTAACACATGTCTACCCTCTGGTAGTGTAGTGGTTACAAATTGCGCTGTGAACCTCAAGGTCAGCAGTTTGAAACTACCAGCTGTTCCATGGGGGAAAGATGAGGCTTTCTGCTCCCGTAAAGATTTACAGGCCCGGAAACCCTGTATAGGGTCGCTATGAGTTGGAACCGACTCCATGGCACATAACCACCACCACTACCCTCTAGTCAGCAACTTACCCTCCTTTTCCCTCCCATTTCTGGTAATCATCAAATCATTAAGTGCAAAAACCTTTTCTTGCCTTTTCTTACAATAGTGGACCCATGCAATACTTGTCCTTTTGAAATTGGATCATTTCACTCAGCATAATGTCCTCCAGTTATGTTGCTAAGGGTTTTGCAAATCCATTGTTATTCTTTAAGTTGGTGTAGAATTCCATTGTGTGTAGGCGCCATAGTTTCTTTTTCCAGTCTTCCACTGATGGGCATTTAGGCGGTTTCCATCTTTTTGATATTGTGAATAGTGCTGTAATAAACATGGGTGTATATGTTTGTGTCACACATATTATTTTTCTAGGATATACACCAAATAGATGAATTGCTGGATCTTATGGTATTTCTAGTTCCAACTTTGTAAGGCAATGCGATACTGTTTTCCACAGTGGTTGCACGCTTTTACAGCCTCACCAGTAGTGCATGAGGGCTTCAGTCTCTTCACTCTCACAGCATTTGTTGTTGT
This sequence comes from Chrysochloris asiatica, assembly GCF_000296735.1. Classification (NCBI taxonomy): domain Eukaryota; kingdom Metazoa; phylum Chordata; class Mammalia; order Afrosoricida; family Chrysochloridae; genus Chrysochloris; species Chrysochloris asiatica. Next base: position 3,082,526 of record NW_006408835.1, read on the forward strand.
GAATTTTTATTTTTTTATTTTTATCTTTTATGTTCAAGTTTGGATGAGATCTTATTATTTATTTTGATTGGCATCTTTCAAGTGGCACCAGCCACTCCTCGGAAACCCTAGACAGGGATGCTATGCATCAAAAACAACTCTCTGGCACATAACAACAATGGCTAATGTTTACAAATATTTATTCACATGTTTGTTGGCTATGTGAATGGCTTCTTTGGTAAAGTTTCTGTTCATGTCCTCTGCCCATTTCTAAACTGGATTATTTGTCTCTTCCTTGTCCAGGTGCCTCTGATTTTAGGCAGAGCTGGGGCTGTACCAGGAGAGGGGAGGTATCACCTGCAGCTGAGTGGATTCGAGTGGAAACTGGCCAGACTTCTGGTCACTTGGAGGGTGTGGGGAACAAGGGAAAAACTGCACCTTTCTGCTTGCCAGCCACTGGTGTGGGAGCTGTTTGCAAAAGTTCAGAATGGCTGTGCTGTGTAAAGTGAGTTAATAATTCATAAATTCCATCTGTCTCCTTTCTAGCTGCTTTTCTTCAGCTTCTTGTCCTAGTCA
>NW_006408835.1:3083395-3084041 GCF_000296735.1 Chrysochloris asiatica
ACTCTACATTTCTTCCACTTTATCCAGGACTCATTTTTAGACTGGACAGTTAAGGTAGTCAGGCACCATCTAGTTCTTCTTGTCTCAGCGTCATGAAGACTGTGTTCACATGGTCTATTAGTCCTTTGGCTTAATTGGTTTTATGTATCTTTGCTTCATTCCTCTTTGCTCTGGACAGGAAGAGACCAATGTTTGCACCTCTCACAAGCTGTTAAGACCATAGTCTCTACTCATCAAAGTAGGATGCAGAACATTGTCTTTGTGGACTATGTTATGTCAATTGTCCTTGGTGTCCCCCAGACTATGGACCTAAGCCCCCAGCTCAAGCAACGTATTCCCTAAAGGTGTTTGGTTATGGTAAGAAGTTTTCATAACTTTACCCCTTTTAAGTACCGTGGAGTCAGTTCCGACTCATGGTGACCCTGCACAGGGTTTCCGAGGCTGCAAATCTTTATGGGAGCAGAAAGCTTCATCTTTCTACTGCAGAACAACTGGTAGTTTTGAACTGCCGACCTTGAAGTTAGCAGCCCGATTCGTAACCACTGTGCTACCAGAGCTCCTTATGCACTACTATATTCATGGATATATTTACACCACATATAAATACATATGTAGACATATTCTATGTCAAAACTCTGAGTATATA
>NW_006408836.1:0-1830 GCF_000296735.1 Chrysochloris asiatica
AGGAGATCTGTGTGCATGCATAGTAGAACCCTCCAGGGGTGGGTGTGGGGTATCAATTCGCTCAGGTATCCTCTCTAGTTACCAGAATGGAGGTGCACAGTCAGCGATTTACCAATGAACAATGAACAAGTACCCCAAAAAGAGAACATCCACAGCTTTATCTCCTAGGATCTGTCAGGCATTTGTTGCTGTTCTGATCCTTCCCCCACTTGTTCTCTCCTAAGATGGCAGCTCCGGTAATAGCTGAGTGTCTTAAATTAGAAAGCAATGGATTTATTGATTCTCCTGTAAATTCCCCTAACTGTAAGCCTTCCAATCTTCTAAATATAACTTTATATGTAGTTCAGAGTTCTAGCACCATCCCCTGAGCCTGCTTTGCCCAGTATTGTGTGTTGTTGTTAGCCGTAAGTGAGATGCAAATCAAAACAACAATGAGATATCATCTCACACCAGCAATGACAGCAAAGATAAAAAAAAAAAAACTAGAGGACAATAAATGCTGGCAGGGATATGGAGAGTGGGACTCTCCTGCATTGCTGGTGGGATGCAAAATGGTTCAATCTCCCTAGAAAGAAATATTGCACTTCCTCAGAAGGTTGGAAATAGGAATTACGAATAACTTATGATCCAGCAATTCCTCTATTGGTATTTACCCACAAGAACTACGAGCCATAACACAAGTAGATATATGCACACCAATGTTCATAGCAGCACTATTTACAATATCAAAAAGATAGAGATAGCCAAAGTGCCCATCAACTGAAGAATGGATAAACAAAACTGGTACATACACATAATGAAATATTATGCTGCCTTGAAGAATAACAAGGAAGCTGTAAGCCACCGCATAACATGGATGAACCTTGAGGACATTATATTGAGTGAAATTAGGCTGTCAGAAAAGGAGAAATACTGCATAGGACCACTAATGTAAAAGACTAAGAAAAAGAACCCATATAAAAAGGGGGGGTGGGGTTCTTTGCTGATTACTGGGATGTGGGTGGTGGGGTAAGTGGAGGGAGGGGAAGATGGAGCACGGGGTAAGGAATAGACACAGGATAGTTTGGGTGCTAGGGAGGGGGGCAATATCCAAGAAGGGGAGGGGAATGGAAGAACAAAGTGGATGGGAGAACAATTAGGCAGGTTTGCATGGGCTAAGTGGGACAGAGGTAAATAATGATGTATGCACAACCTTGGTATAACAGGGCTCTGGGATACAGGAATTGGACATGGTTGGAATGCGGAACCGGGGGGAAATAATGTTAAGATGCTTGGCTGTCTTTTGAATCTTGGTTTCCCTTGCATAACATTATAAAATAGATATGTGAGGGTGAGAGAATGGAATAGCCAGAAATATCACCATAGAAAACATGTAAGTCCATCTTCTGCCTATAACTGATTGGAATACCTAAAACAGGGATACAAAGTTCCCAATGAAGGAGGATTCCTGCAGAGTCTCTGCATTACTTAAGACCATAGGTGGAATCCTGAGCCACATCCAGAATCTTCTGAGGTGGGAAATTTCCACTTGAAAGGGCAAGCTGACCAGCCTGGAGTGGCTGGAAGAACAAAAGATACTTCTTTTTTTTTTCAATTTTAATTTTTTATTGTGTGATAATTTACATGGGGGAACATTAGCTTTACACTCATTCTATCATACATCGTTTCATTGCCATAGTTATCAACCCGTCCATGCATCGTCACCCAACCAAAGATTATACCCCACAGGCCCCCTCTCTCCCCCCACGGTCCTCAGCACACAGCTCCCTTCCCTCCCTGGATCTCAAGTCCTCAGCCACTCCATCTCTTCATGTCATCCTCTCTGTCTCC
>NW_006408836.1:2192-2744 GCF_000296735.1 Chrysochloris asiatica
TAATATAATGCATGGAAAACCAAGGTTCAAAAGTCAGCCAAGCATCTTAACATTATTTCCCTCCTTTTCCCCATTCCAACCATGTCCCAGTCTCTGTATCCCAGAGCCCTGTTGTTCCAAAGCTGTGCCTATATCATTTATTACCTCGGTCCCATTTAGCTCATTCCTACCTGTCTAATTGTTCTCCCATCTGCTTTGTTCTTCCATTGCCCTGTCTCTACTTGTATATTGCCCCCTCCCCAACACCCAACCTATCCTGTGTCTATTCCCTGCCCTGTGCTCCACCTTCCTCTCCCATCCTTAACCCTACCCCTACTCCCTAGCAACCTGTTAAGAATCCACTTTAGTGGAATAGTATGGGTTCTTTTCCTTAGTCTTTTAGAGTAGTGGTCCTATGCAGTATTTTTCCTTTTGTGATTGACTAATTTCACTCAACATAATGTTCTTAAGGTTCAACCATGTTAGGAAGTGGCATGCAGCTTCCTTGTTATTTTTCAAGGTAGCTTAGTAATCCATTGTGTGTATGTACCACAGTTTGTTTATCCATTCTTC
>NW_006408836.1:4134-5571 GCF_000296735.1 Chrysochloris asiatica
TTCTTCCACTTCTGTAGGTCTCTTTTGGTTTCTTCTAGTAGTGCTTTGTAATTTTCTTTGTAAAAGTCCTTTGTTTCTCTGGTTATGTTTGTTCCTAGGTATTTCATCTTTTGTGTGGCTATTGTTAAATGGTATTGCTTTCCTAATGTCCTTTTCATCATTATTGCTGTTGCTATAGAGAAATCCAATTGATTTTTGCATGTTGATCTTATACCCTGACACTTTGCTGAATCTTTCAATGATGTCTAAGAGTTTTTTTTACTGAGTCTTTGGGGTTTTCTATGTATAAGATCATATCATCTACAAATAATTTAAAAAGAGTTTTACTTCTTCTTTGACAATTTGGATGCCTTTAATTTCTTTATCATGCCATATAGCTCTGGCCAAAACTTCCAGCATAATATTGAATAGGAGCAGTGATAAAGGGCATCCTTGTCTGGTTCCTGTTTATAGGGGGAAGACTTTCAGTTTCTCTCCATTAAGCGTGATGCATGCTCTTGGTTTTGAATATATGCTCTTGATTTTGGTGAGGAATTTCTCTTCAATTCCTATTTTGTTGAGTTTTTTTTTTTTTTTTTTAATCAGGAATGGATGTTGAATTTGGTCAAATGCCTTTTCTGCATCAATCGATATGATCATGTGGTTCTTTTCCTTTTTCTTATTTATATGATGGATTACACTGATCATTTTCCTAATGTTGAACCATCCTTACATCCTTTTTATGAAGCCCACTCGATCATGATGTATTATATTTTTGATGTGCTGTTGCATTCTGTCGGATAGGATTTTGATGAGACTTTTTGCATCTATGCTCATGAGGGACGTTGTTGTTGTTGTTGTCAGGTGCCATCGAGTTGGAATTGACTCTTAGCGAGCCCATGTACAGCAGAACGAAACAATGTCCAAACCTGGGCCAACCTGACTACCACTGCCACACTTGACACCATCAATGATGCCACTTGGTTGATCCATCTCGTTGGGGGACTTCCTCTTTTTCTCTGAACGTCCATCTTACCCAGCATGACATCCTTCTCCAGTGCCTATTCCCTCTGGACAATATGTCCAAAGTATAAGAGATGAAGCTTAGCCATCTTGGCCTCCAAGGAGCACTCTGGCTGCACTTCTTCCAAAACAGATCTATTGGGTTTTTTGACAGTCCATGGCACTTTTAGTATTCTCCTCCAACACCACAACTCAAAGGCGTCAATTCTACGATCTTCCATATTCACTGTCCAGCTTTTGCATCCATATGAGGTTATTGAAAATTCTATGGCTTTGGTCAAGCACACATTAGTCCTCAAGCTGACATAGCTGCTATTCAACACTTTAAAAAGTTCCTGTGCAGTAGATTTGCCCAATGCAATACGTCATCTGATAGCTTGACTGCTATTTCCATGAGTGTTGATAGTTGATCCAAGAAGAATGAAGTCCTTGACA
>NW_006408836.1:10912-29178 GCF_000296735.1 Chrysochloris asiatica
GTCTGGGCCTTGGGAGGGCCTTGGCCTCTGTGGGCGGGCCTGTGCTGGGGGCTTGCCTGGGTCTCGGTGGGCAGGCCTGGGCCTTGGGCAGGCCTGAGCCTCAGAGGCTGGGCAGAGGGCTGGCCTAGGCTGAAGCAGTGGAGGGCAGGGGGTAGTGGCTGCAGGCAGGTGGTGTTTGTGTCTGATGATGTAAAAAATGTCTCTCTCTGTCTCTCAGTACTGTGGGTACCCTGAATTGCCTGATATCCACACTGATATTCCTTACTATGGCAATGAGACGCCTTTGGGAGGGGCTATGTCAGCTCCTGCAGCTTTGTTTGGCTTTGTTCCTTTATGCTTCCTCTCCTCTGGAAGCACCACTTTCTGAACGGGCTTGCTTCAGCCCGGCCTGCTAAGTTCTGCAGGGGGCGGAGGCAGTCACTGGAGCAGGAGCTGAGTGCAGGCAGGCAAAAGCTCAAAATGCCTGTAATTCCTCAGCAATTTGATTTTTTAAAAAAGCAAGTTCAGAATGTTGAAACATAAGGTCTTATGTTTGCTCAAAGACTGTCTGTCCACTAGACAGAGGTTTCCTTTGTGCGATACCACCCCTTTTTCCCTGGAGCCTGCCCTACCTGTGCTACCTGGTCAGGGAAGATACTTCTTGAAAAAAGACCAACAGGAAAAACACAAAACAATATAGAAAGACCAACTAATTACTACAAGAACAAGCAAGTTAGTTGCCTAGGAGACATCAAGGTAAGTAGTTGGGTCCCTTCAGAGTCAAGACTAAGACTCAATCAGAATACGCACTCTGACTGGTGACCACATTCATTATCAATAAGGGGATTTGAGGAAAAAACAGCAATGAAGCTGTGAGCTAAGCCCTACAACGTTCAATAGATTCCTGTGTACCCAGGTGGAGACCTGGTTGGCCAGCAGTGTGGAAAGACCTGGGGACTGTGGGGCCCAGAGTCAGTGACATAGCCACAGAGGACTAGATTGGAGAGTGAAGCATCCAGCTGATAAAAAAAGAGGACAAATTCACAAGAACACCCACACTTGCAGATAATACCCACTTGACTTGACTTCAATAACTGGATGATCAAAGATCAACTAGAAGAAGAAAGAAGAGGAAAAAAGAGTAATCTGATACAATTTGATGAACTTGACCAACATCTATGGATGCAGTAGCTCGAAAGAGGGAGCAAATCTTTATAGCAAGGATCATTCCCATCCTTTCCATAAACAGAGTAGACAGGGATGGGCAACTTGGACATTGGCTACCCAAAATGGGTGGGGCTACAAAGGCAAGAACTGAGTGGCTCACAAACTTTCAAGAGGGAACCTAGATACAGAGGGCATGGAGGAAGGTAGAATCTCTACTGAGTAATATCCAATCTGTCTAGGTGGGGCTGATGAAAGGAAATATCAATAGGTCTCCTGTGATACAATAGTGAATAATTGTTATCAGGACTGACTGTGAGGGTTGGAAATGTAAAGGTAGATGTTTTGTAGCAAGGAGGGTAGTGATTTAACTTTTCAGTCTAGGAGCGGAAGTCCCTGGGACCATCAACAGAGAAGAGCTGAAAGCGGGAACATACCCAGAGAAGCAGTGATGATGACGTGGAGAAATGGAGTGGCTGGATACTTTAGACCCAGAGAGGGAGAGGGACTGTGTGATGACAACCAGGGGCCAGACTTGTAGTGTATACCCTTTGGTTGATTGATGATGCAGGGAGAGGAGTGTAACCATGGCAAGGAAATGATATACGATAGGATGAATGTAAATCTAATGTTCTCCCATGTAAATTATCACATAATTCACAATAAAACATTAAAAAAAAAAAAAAGCCAATCTATGAAGGCTTCTCTCATAGAGCAGTGTGTTCCATACTAGGAACACGCTCCAACTTACTCTGTCACTCTTCACTTGTATCCTTTTTGATACTAATAAATACGAGTCATTAATAATTTTTTTTAAATTACAGCTTTGTAGATATTATACAAGGTCAGTATGAGTCAAAATCAAAATCAACTCCATAGAACATAAACATGTCCCCCCACCAATATTAGTGAATAAGGATCACTTAAGCATAATGAAATTTGGAAATAAAAAAATGCAAAAAAAAAAAAAAAAAAAAAAACCCAGAATGAATTTAGAAAGTAGACCAAGGTAACACATGTTGACTGAAGTCACAAATCTTATAAGTAGGACTTGTACCCAGATTTTCTGACTCATCTATACCTTCTTTGATTCCAGAAGTTGCATGTCATACTGAAAAAGGCATTCTTTCTTCTTAAATGCTGCAGTACATAATACAATACATTCACAGATTTCCCTGTCTTAACTCATTGAGGCTGCATAATATGTTTTTGGATATGCCACTTAATTGCATCAATTGATTTCAATTTTATACATTGTATACATTTGTATATAAGCAAATCAGTTGGATATGGACAAATAATTCTAATAAAAACTCATGGTAGTCTTTATCCATAGTCAGTTATATTCGACCCTGTTAAAAACCCCTTGTCTAGTTGATTTAAACTCATAGCAATTCTATCAGACAAAGTTGAATACAACCATGTGACTTCCTGGTCTATAATCTTTACAGAAGCAGACTGTCATATCTTTCTCAAACTGACTGGTGAGTTTGAACCACCAACCTTTCAGTAACTGCCCACTACTTGACCATTGCACCACCAGGGCTCATCTAGAACTAGTCATAAAGGGTTAATATCTGATATCGCTACATATTTTTGGTAAAGCCTGAATTTATTCCTGATTTCTAGTCATTGTATCACACTGTTGTCCTTTCTTCATTCAGATTATCTTGATCTACAGAATACAATAAGATCCATTTTAAAATATCATTATAAAATAGAGAACACAAGATTTCTTTTATTTTATTTTTTAGTGAGTAAAAGAGATTAATCAGGATTTTTTTTTCGAAATACAGTTACTCCCTAATGTATGAATTCTATTCCCAAATTCTATCTTAAATAGGTTCTAATAAGTCATCTCTCTCTCTTTCTTCATTTTTATTATTATTGCTTTGTATTATTATCAACCCAATATTTAAATATCTGTGAATGACCATATGCAAATAATGTTGTTGTTGCTAAGTACTGTTAAGTCTGTTCTGACACATAGTGACCCTGCATATGGTTTCTGAAGAGCAATTGGTAAGTGTGAACCCCCATGCTTGCTGTTGAAACTGACCTTGTGGTTCATTGCTTATCCTAAAGTGACATACCAGGATTCCTCTGTAAATAATAGTATCAGGAAGCTACTTGCTGTAACATTGTATGAAATACATAGTAATAATGACATGTACAAAAGAAAAAAGGTTGTAAATGCAGTATATTGTAACTCACAGTTTGTTCTAATTTTGTTATAAATAAAGGCTTAAATATTCTATGGTTCACCCATAGCAGACAAACCTTGAAGCTTCATGATTTCAAAGGTTTTGAAAAGACAAAGAACATTAATAAATAATCTCAACAGATACATTATTGTGTATAAAAATTGATTCACCACTCATCAGTCAGTATATCACACTGTGGTGGCATGTGTGTTCCTGTACTGCTATGAGCTTTTTCACTGGTGTTTTAAATACAAGTGTCACTCAGAGTGGATAGTTTTCAGCCAACCTTCCAGACCAAGACAGACGGAAAGAAAGAGAGACAGACTAATTCTGAATCATCAGCTACTGAAAACCTTATGAATATCAGCAGAACATTGACAGATATAGAGCCAGAAAAGGAACCCCTCAGGTTGAAAGGAACTCGGAATAAGACTGAATATTTTGTCTCCTCAAAGTACAATTGATGCTGATTACACAAATAGAGCAAAGCTTTCAGGTCCTTCATTTACTGATAAGGTACAACTCAAAATGACAAAAAGCAGCTGCAAATATCGATTGATAATCACAACGTAGGTTGTAGGAATTATGAGTCAAGGAAAATTGGAAGTTGTCAAAAATGAAATGTAACAAAGATCAGCATCCTAGGCATTCGTGAGCTGCAATGAACTGGTATTGACCATTTTAAACTAGACATTCATATGGTATGCTATGTTAGGAACAACAAATTGAAGAGAAGTGTAATCACGTAAATCATTAAAAAGAGCATTTCTCACACTAAAGTTCTAGTTAAGAGTTGGCACTTTTGCGGGAGGAAAATCACTTGAAACTCAGACCTCACTTGAAATTCAGACCTCAGATCTGAGTTTCATACCCAATTATGTAAATTATGTGAAATGTTTTAAATGTATGAGTTTGTAATTACTGGATTAATGATTCCATTTCTTAAGAATGATAATTGTGTAAAATTGCTATTTCAGTTTTATTTTCAACTTGATGTGCCTATAAACCATGTATATTCCCTGTTGTAAAAAAATCATTGTAGATAATTGAATGTTTGATTATAGAATGGTCATTAATTTCTTGTTACACATGTTGTTAGTCTTGTTTTTATTATTTATCAGGTTAATATCGTTCTTGAAAATAGTTGATGTTATGTTAAATATAACTTTTCTAATAAAAGTTGTGTAATTTTTTTTTTTAAAGAGCATTTTAAGATCTGTCTTGAAGTACAATGCTGTCTTTGATAGTATAATTGTTCTTGCTAAGTGCCATCTAGTCATTTCCACTCATAGCAGCCTTTATAAGGTTTCTAAGGAACAGCTGGTGAGTATGAATTGCTGACTTTGTGGTTCAAACCAACCTTATGGTCATGTGCTTATCCTACAATGCCACATCAGGATAATATCCATACACATCAAAGAAAGACCAGTTAATCCCACTGTGATTAAACTTTACGCATCAATCAAGAAGCTCTGGTAGCCTAGTGGTTAAGAGTTGTGTTGCTAACCTCAAGGTCAGCAGTGTGAAACTATAAGATATAACACGGGAGAAAGATACGGCTTTCTGCTCCTGTAAAGATTTATAATTTTGGAAATCCTATGCAGTGTTGCCATGAGTCAGAACCAATTCCACAGCACAAAAACAACAACAACCAACCACTAAAGAGCTTTGGTAGTGTAGTGATTAAGAGTTGAGCTGCCAACCTCAAGGTCAGCAGTTCAAAACTACAAGCTGTTCCATGGGAGAAAGATGCGGTTATTTGCTGTCATAAAGATTTACAGCCTTGGGAATCCTAGACAGGGTTGCTATGAGTCAGAACTGACTCCACAGAATATAGTCAATGAATCAATCAATCATTAAAGCTGTTGATGCTGAAATTTAAGATTCTATCAACTTTTTCAGTTTGAAATTGATCACACATGCAATCACGAAGCATTGATAATTACTGGTGACTGGAAAGTGATGAATGAGGGAAAAAAAAGAGGAAGAATCAGTAGTTGGAAAATATGATGTTGGTGACAGAAATGAAACTGGAGATCACATGATAGAATTTTTAAAGACTTGCTCATTGCTAATACCTTTTATAACAACATAAAGGGCAAATATACACATAGATCAAACCAGATGGAACACACAAACAAATCTATGGGAAGAGATGATGGAGAAGCTCTGTATTATCAGACCAAACAAGACTATGGGCTACTGTGACATAGCCTACCAATTGTTTAAATGAAAATTCAGGCTGAAGATGAAGAAAATTAAACCTTGAATATATTCCAGCTGAAAGTAAAGACAATCTCAGATTTGATGCTGGAAGTGAAAAGGACTTAAAATACTAGGCAATAAAGATCAAAGACTACAGTCTTCAGTATGTATTACACCTTAATGCCAAAAAAGCAAAACTCCACATGACAGGATTTTTGATAAATTGAGAAAAACCTCATGATTAATGAAGAAATTATTGAATTTGGCAAAGATTCTTTTTGCTATGACCCACAATCAACATTCATGGAAGCAATAGTCAAGAAATCAAACAAATATTGCATTAGGCAAATCTACTACATAAGACTTCTTTACAGTGTTTAAGAGCAAAACTATCAATTTGAGGATTAAGGTGTACCTCACTCAAGCTATAGTGCGAGAAGTCAAAAAATATCCTCAGTTTGGCTGTAGAATTTATTTTAATCAACCTTTAGAAAAGACAAATAAATACATTATTTTTCAACATAATCTCCTTTCTTTTCAATTCACTTTGTCCATCTGTCAACAAGTTTTCATATTCCCTTATTTAAAAAAATATATTTTAGGCTGAATTTCGAGCCATGAATACATTGCTACCTTCACTTTTTCATCAAGGTTGAGTCTTTGTCCCAAGGAGCTGCTTTCAGAGAACCAAAGAGGTGAAAGTCCAATGGAGCAAGATCAGGACTATATGGAGGATGCTTTAACACCTCAAAATGGAGTTTTTGAAGAGTGCACACAGTATGGGCAAAAGCGTGTGGATGTGCATCATCATGCAAGATTGCAATGCCCTTGGATGATTATTGTTATTAAGTGCCATGGAGTCAGCTCCAACTCATAACACTCTCTGTGTTTAATATGAAGTTTACACTTCAGCTCTTCAGTGAGCATTTCACTGTAATAGGCACAGTTGATTGTTGAAACTTTTTTTCCTGATGATGTTCCAATATTGGCCATTTAGAATACCAGAAATCCGTAAACATCAATTTTCCAGCTAATGGTTTATGTTTGAAAATTTTCTTGGTCAGTGATTGAGGATGTTCCCATTTCATATTCGGCCATGTACTCTCAGGCTCAGAATGATGGATCCATGTCTCATCACCAGTAGCGATTTTTTTTTTTTTAAAGTAACTTTTGCCTTCTTTGCTTCCAAATTTTGTTTTCAGATGTCAAATACTTCTTTCTTTTTTCCAGTGCCCATTGCACACAAACTTTTTGAAATCCGTCTGTGGTGGATTGTTGCATAGACAGAGCCATGGCTAATTTGCAAATGAATTGTCTATAGTCCACTGTCACTCGTCTATTCAACAGAATCATTTCACATGCATGCTCAATGTTGTCATCAGCCATGGACTTCTTTTTAACATAACTTGAGTGCTGATAAGTTTTGACTCACACTAATATTTTCAGTAGCCTTATTTGCATGTGAAAATCAGACAATGAATAAAGAAAGTCATAAAAAAATTGATTCATTTGAATTATAGTGTTGCAGAAGAATATTTAAATTGCCATGGACTGCCAGAAGAACAAACAAATATGCCTTGGTAAAAGTACACCCGGAATATTCCTTAGAAACCAGGATGACAAGACTTCATCTCTCATGGTTCTGACTTGTTGTAAGGTGGGAGAAGTCCCTGGAGAAGGACATCATGTTTGGTAAAGTGGATGGTTAATAAAAAAGAGGAAAATCCCCAATGAGATGGATTGTCACAGTGGCAGCCTTAGTGGGTTCAAGTGTAACAACAATTGTGGGGATGGTGCAGGACCAGGTAGCATTCCATTCTGTTCTGTTTAGGGTAGATAAGAGTAGGAACTGACTTGATGTCACCTAACAACATCAAGAGTATGGTATAACTTCTAACAGTCATTTCATTAATTTGAAATTTGACTTTATAATGTTTCCCAAATTAGATGGCTACTTGGAAAAGAGTTTGAAAGAAGCTAAAAATTTTCAGAGGCTCATGAATTCATAATTATATTATTGCTATCATAACTAATGATTTTCACTTTCAAAATACATTCTCTTCCTGTATTAACTCTTCTAATTCGTTCACAGTATTGCTTTACATCTAGTTTCTATTATCAATTCCAGTTACATTTTGTGGGATTTCAGATAATGATATTTTTTGTAAGAAATCAAGTTTTCTTTAACCAAAAAGTCATGCTTTGTTTGATATTCAATCCTTAGTTCCACAATGATTCCAAACAGACCTAAAACTTTATGTCTTCCTTAGTTGCAACAGGTTGTTACTATAGTTTTCCTTAGGTCTTCATGTATGTTTGGCGCATGCAATTGCAATTCACTCTTAATTAATAAGTAGATTCAGCACTACAAGTTAAACTTTGACACTTTTTAGAGTAATAATTAACTTTCTTATTTCCAAGGCAATTTAAATTTTGTTCTATAGGTAATGTCTTCTCTGAAATGCACCTTACAATCCTAGGTTGGCCCTTGTTATAACTGAGCAAACTTTTATTACATAGTAAATGAGAATACTATATACACCAGCTATTTTTTACTAGGCTACTCAGCCTCTGGGTAACTAATTAAACATTACTCAGCTTTTTACAAATGTATTCTTTTTTTTTAAATAAAGGAATCAGACCATTTTGCCAAAATCCTAAAATCATGTTGAACAATTTTAGGTAAAAAATTTTATGCTGTTGTTATGTGCCATGGAATCAGTTCTGACTCATAGCAAACCTATACCGGGTTTCCGAGGCTGTAAATCTTTACAGGAGCAGAAAGCCTCATCTTTCTCCCATGGAGCGGCTGGTAGTTTTGAACTGTTGACTTTGCAGTTCACAGCCTGGTTCATAACCATAAAAATTGTATAGGACAACTGAATTGATTTTATCACTATTCATTAACCACTGAAATGGAAAAAGTCTATTTATTGAAATATAAGCACAAAGTATTTTCCCCCCAAATACTGCTCCAATTCTGCTTTAAAAGCTCACTTTTACCTCAGAATAGTGAATTTATTAACAATAATTTAGACTTGTCCCATCATTTTTTAAGGTACTTTAAGTTGTTAAGATAGACTAACAGAGGATTATATGAAGAAAAATGTGGCATCAGGATTGTAGAAAAATTCATTTCCAAGCTACGATATTCAAATGACAAAATCTTGCTTGCTGGAAGTGAAGAGAATTTAAAATACTGTTGAAGATCAAAGACCACAGCCTTCAGTATGAGCTAACCTCAATGTCAAGTAAACACAAATCCTAACAACTGAATCAATAAACAACACCATGATCAATGGAGAAAAGATTGTGATTTTCAAAGACTTCATTTTACTTGGATCCACAATGAACAATCATGGAACCAGAAGTCAAGAAATCAAATAACACATGGCATTGGGCAAATCTGTCCCACAACACCTCTTTGAAGTGTTCAAGAGAAAAGTTATCAGATTGAAAACTAAGGTGTATATGATCCAAGTCCTGGTATTTTCAGTGGCCTCATATGCATGTGAAAGTTGGACAGTGAATAAGGAGAAGAACAGATACATTTGAATTATGGTGTTGGAGAAGAATATTGAAAGTACCAAAGACTGCCAGAAAAAACAACAAATCTGTTTTGGAAGAAATACAATCAGAATGCTCCTTAGACATGTTATCAGGAGGGAGAAATCACTCAATGAAGACATTATGCTTAGAAAAATGGAGGGTCAGCCAAAAAGAGAAAGACCCCCAAAAGATGTATTGGCACAGTGACAACAGCAACAGGCTCAAGCATAACAAGAATTATGAATATGGCACAGGACCAGGCAGTGTTTCATTGTGTTGTGTATGGGGTGACTGTGAGTCAGACCTTTCTCAACCACATCTAACAGAAACAACAAGCAGAGGTAACATTTTAATTTAATATTGAATACAAAGTCCTTCTCATCATTCCAACTTAGTTAACCATCGTGATCAGGAAAGTGGAGCAAGATGAAAGAAAATATGGTAGAAATTCCCTTCGTGTGCCTTGAACTTACAAATCTTATCTTGTAGAAAGGACCAAGAAAAAGGACCCTTGTTATGTTGTCTGTTTCTTCTTGCAGTTTCTTCTTTTAACTGCTGGTTCCTGATATGTGCATCACACATATATGGCTGTCATGTGGTCTTCTTTCCATTACTTATCGACTCTAAGTAAGCTCATTGTCTCTTGGTGAACTAAAGGGACTAGAGGAGAGTGGGTGAGGGAGAAAATCAAGTGAAGATAAGAAGAAAAGGAGAGGAGAAAAGATAGGAGAAGGTATAAGAAGGGAGAGGTGAGACGGCATAGGCTCCTTTCCTAAGCACTGCACTTCCCTATAATCAATCCTTCCTTTTTTCACATGCCCCACTCTATAGTTTCCTTGTAAGAGAGGAATTTAGAGACTTCGTAGATAAAAGTCCTTTTGGATTATTATCATAACTGTTTGTTAGATAGAAATATGAGATAGCATGTAGGGAGGAAAATAATACTTGTTACTACCAAGGA
The DNA here is from genome assembly GCF_000296735.1 of Chrysochloris asiatica. NCBI lineage: Eukaryota > Metazoa > Chordata > Mammalia > Afrosoricida > Chrysochloridae > Chrysochloris > Chrysochloris asiatica. The sequence goes on from NW_006408836.1 coordinate 20,975, forward strand.
GTCTGGTAATGTAATGGTTTTGAGTCGGGCTGCTAACCTCAAAGTCACCAGTTTGAAACTACCAGCTCTTCCACTGGAGATAAGCTCTGTTCCCATAAAAATGTACAGCCTCGAAAATCCTATGTAGGGCCACTATGAGTCAGACCTGATTCAATGGCACACCACCAGTACCACTAATGTTGGCAAATTTGGTATTAAGAATTTGAGTCCAATTGGTTTATTAATTCTCCAACCCAGAAATAAGCAGACTACCCAGCTTGAGGACATCTTGTGATACCTGCCCCTGTAAAGTTTACAAGATAAAGAAGAAACATAGAAAGGAAAATCAGACAGGCTGGAGCCCTATAGAAGGAAATATGAAAGGGAAACTGAGCCACACATGCCTGGGCCTCTTTTTCCAGAGTCCTGTATTTGACCAATTACTCATCTATCCTGAAGATAAGTGAGTGAGGAGTTAGGAAGGAGTTTTACAGTAATGGAAGCTCTTCTACATGGAAATTTTCTTAATAATGAGAAATTTTCAAGGATAGGGTACGTTATCTTTTCAATCAGGAATACACCAATAGCTTTGGTTTGATCATATTGCTGTTTCCAGCATAATTTCTATACTATTTGATAATTTCCAGTGATGGGAAAGGATTTCAAATTTTATTTCCCAACATCCTGTTATTAGTTACAAAAATGTTTTCTTCTAATTAGAAATTTTTCCTATATCAAAGTTTCATTATGGAAAAGACAAAGATTGCTACTGAGGAAGTTAAGACGGTGTTTCTCAAAAAGGAATACTACTCTATTGCCATGTGCCACAAAAGGATTCTGTTATAAATACTTTCAGAATACTCAAAAAATTATCTGCACTCTGGCTGTAGAATTTATTTTAATCAACTTTTAGAAAAGACAAATAAATACATCATTTTTCAACATAATCTCCTTGATTTTCAATACACTGTCCATCTGTCAACAAGTATTTTGTATTTCCTTATTAAAAAATGTTTTAGGCTGTGCCGAGAACCATGAATGCACTACTGTCTTTACTTCATCAGAGGTGGATCTTTGTCCTTAAAGGGCTGCTTTCAGTGGACCAAATAGGTAAAAGTTTGATGGACCAGGATCGGTATTTATAGGGACGATGTTTAACACCTCAAAACGAAGTTTTTGCAGAGTGTCAACAGTGTGCACAGAGATGTGCAGATATACATTTTCATGAAAGATGACAACACCCTTGGATAACAGTTCTTTATGTTTAATCTGAAATTTAGGCTTTATCTCCTCAGTGAGTATTTCACTATAATGAGCACTGATGATTGTTGAAATGCTTTCCTGATAGTGTTCCAATACTGGGCCTTGAGAATCCCAGAAAATTGTAGCATAAATTTTCCAGCTGATGGGTGAATTTTGAACATTTCTGTGGTTGGTAATTGAGGATATTTCCATTCCATGCTCTGCCATTTACTCTCAGGAAATTGACCAAGAAAAGTATTTATGGGGCAGATATGTTTCAGAAGTATTTTCACCTTGTGTGGAGAGAGACCCAGGTTTGATTCATGGCCAATGTACCTTATGCAAAGCCACCATTCATGTCTGTTAAGAAGTTTGTGTGTTTCTGTGATGCTAAACAGGTTTCAGTAGAGCTCCCAGGTGAAGATGTATGAAGACGAAAGGCCTGGAAATCCACTTCTGAAAATCAGCCAGTAAGTACTTATGGATCACAACGGTCCAATTCATAAATGATCATGGGCAGGAGGTCACCTTAGAGTTTACTGAACAGAAGCTAACAACAACAGAGAAAAATTCAGTGAAGAGCAATAGTGTGTTCACTTTTCTTTGGTCAACTTCATGCTGGGCCTAAACTACACTGCTTTGAATTCCTTGTGCAAATTTTGAGAAATTAATAAGATGGTTGAGAAAGTAAACATAATGTGCTTCAACGAAAAATATGTGTTTTTCTTTTGTTGTTTTTTCTTAAAAGGAAAGAAAATTTTGTCTCAGGGATCTTAAAAAGATTCTAATCTCACACTCTCATATGACCAGTTGCTAAATTAAGTGAAGTTTACGGAAAGCTAGAGAAAGCAAGTATGCATGACCTCAGAAAATAATTAAAGGCTGTTGTTGTTACGGGCCCCCATGGAGTTGCTTCTGATTTATAGCAACTATGTTTAGAGTTTCTGAGGAATGGCTGATGGAATTGAACCACCAACCTTACTGTTAGCAGTCCAGAGTTTATCCTACAGTGTCACACAAAGACTCCAGAATTTATCCCTTGATAAATTAAGAACTTGTTTTTGTTAAATCGTTAAGTGTCATTAAGTCTGTTCTGACTCATTGTCACCCTGTGTAGGGTTTCCAAGGAGCAGTTAGTGAGTTTGAACCACCGATCCTGTGGTTCAAACCGAACTTGAATTCCAGTGCTTATCTTACAAGGGCACGTGCAAATTTGGTGAGATTATATGAGAATCATATTCAGTGAAAGATGGGTCCAGAATCTAGGCTTCTAGATTCTGAATAATCTTCTGGTGATAAAACAGAAAATGAAAGTTCAGAGAAAGGATAGAATGGTGTTTTCAATTACCTATTGAGAAATGTAACAGAAACTGTATTTGAAGTGAGCCTTAAATGTAACAAATTCAAAACCCCAACCAGATCAAATATCCTCTCTTCAACATCTTTACCAGATGGTCATTTAGCCACTGAAATATTTTCAACAATAGAAACTTGCTACTTGTTCAGAAAGACTTGTTGGCTAGCTGCCAGTGTGCCACCTGCCAGTGTGCCAACATTGAATGTAGTTCTACCCTCTGAAGCAAAATTAAATACAGGTCATCCCTCTTTACATTGTTAATCTTTCATTCATTTGAAAACAGATATCTTGTTCCGAAGTCTTGTTTCTGTTTGTGGAATGTATCCAGTTCACTCAAAGTTCACATGTGATTGACCTTCTGAAATCATCAGCCTGATTTCATCCAGTGGCATTGCCATTTGCCAACATCTCACTTAAATTTCATATAGAAAATAAATGCAATATTTTAAAATTATGAATATTCCTTGTTCTACTTTCTGTACTCTAATGAATTCTATGTTTACTTTCATTTTATAATATTAATTTGTACACCAGAATTTCTTTGTTCAATCTGAGTTAGAAAAGTGTATGAAAGCTAACAGAATCCAAAAACACACCAAAAAGATAATACATCATGATCAAGTGGGATTCATATCAGGGATGCAAGGATGGTTCAACATTGGAAAAACGATCAAAGTTATCCACCAAAGAAAAAAGAAAATAACCACATGATCATATCAATTGATGCAGAAAAGGCATTTGACAAAATTCAACATCCATTCCTGATAAAAACACTCAAAAAATAGAAATTGAAGGAAAATTCCTTAACATAATTAAGAGCATATATACAAAACCAACAGTCTACATTACTCTCAATGGAGAGAAACTGAAAGCCTTCTCTCTGCAAACAGGAACCAGACAAAGATGCCCTTTGTCACCACTCCTATTCAGTATTGTGCTGGAAGTCTTAGCAAAGCTATACAGCAAGACAGGGAAATTAGTGGTTATGAATCAGGCTGCGAACCGCAAGGTTAGCAGTTTGAAACTACCAGCTGTTCTGTGGGAGAAAGATGAGGCTTTCTGCTCCCGTAAAGATTTACAGCCTTGGAAACCCTGTATGGTCACTATGAGTCTGAACCGACTCCACTGCACTTAACAACAACAACATTGGAAAAGAGGAAGTAAAACTCTCCCTATTTGCAGAGGATATGATTCTATACATAGAAAATCCCAAAGACTCAGTAACAAAGCTACTAGACCTCATTGGAAGATTCAGCAAAGCGGCAGGATATAAGATCAACAAACAAAAATCAGTTAGATGCCTCTATACCAAAAATGGCAGCATTGAAAAGGACATTAGGGAAGCAATACCATTTACAATAGCCACCCAAAGGATGAAATATCTAGGAATAAGTGTAGTCAGAGAAACAAAGGACTTATACAAAGAAAAGTACAAAATACTACTACAAGAAACCAAAAGAGACTTACAAAAATGGAAGACGATACTATGCTCCTGGATAGGAAGACTTAACATTGTGAAAATGTCAATAGTGCCCAAAGCAATTTACACATATAATGAGATCCCAATACAGATTCAAACAACATTCTTCAAAGAGATGGAAAAAACAATTACAAACTTTATATGGAAAGGAAAGAGACCCAGGATAAGCAAAGCACTGGTTAAGAAGAAGAATAAGGTTGGAGGTCTCTCATTCCCTGACTTCAAAATTTACTACACAGCTACAGTGGTCAAAGCAGCTTGTTACTTGTACAATGAAAGTTACATAGATCAATGGAACAGAATGGAGAATCCAGAAAATAATGCATCCACATACAGCCAACTGATATTTGACAAAACACCTAAACATATCGCATAGGGAGGTGATAGTCTCTTCAACAGATGGTGCTGGCAGACTGGAAAATGATACGCAAAAGTTTGAAACAAGACTTTCACCTCACACCTTATACAAAACCCAACTCAACATAGATTAAACACTTAAATGTGAATCTCAGAATTATGAAGGCCATCAATGAAAAAATCAGGACAAATGTGAGGGTACTAATTCAGGGTATACACAGACTACAAAACCTTTTGAAAATCATGGAAACAGAAGTAGACAAAATAGATGATTGGGACAAACTAAAAATTAAAATCTTATGTGCATCAAAAGACTTCACCAGAAGAGTAAAAAAGGAACCCACAGAATAGGAAAAAAATCTTTTGCAATGACACATCAGACAAGGGACTCATTTCTAAAATATGCAGGAAACTACAACACCTCTACAAGAAAAAGACAAATAATCCAATTAAAAAATAGGCACAGGACATGAACAGACACTTCACCAAAAAAGAGATACAGGCAGCCAACAAACATATGAAGAAATGTTCACGAACACTAGCCATTAGAGAGATGCAAATCAAAACAATGAGATATCACCTCACACCAGCAATAACAGCAAATATAAAAAAAGTAGAGGACAATAAATGCTGGCGGGGATGTGGAAAGACTGGGACACTCCTGCATTGCTGGTAGGATGGCAAAATGGTCAAGCCTCTCCAGAAAGCAATATGGTGCTTCCTAAGGTTGGAAATAGAAATACCTTGTTGTTGTTGTTGTTGTCAGGTGCTATTGAGTCGGAACTGACTCATAGCGACCCCATGCAAAGCAGAACAAAACAATGTCTGATCCTGGGCCAACCTCACTACCGCTACCACACTTGACGCCATCAATGATGTCACCTGGCTGATCCATCTCGTTGGGGGTCTTCCTCTTTTTCTCTGACCCTCCACCTTACCCAGTATGACATCCTTCTCCAGCGACTGTTCTATCCGGACAATGTGTCCAAAGTATGAGAGACGAAGCTTAGCCATCTTGGCCTCCAAGGAGCACTCTGGTTGCACTTCTTCCAAAACAGATCTATTGGTTCTTTTGGCATTCCATGGCACTTTCAGTATTCTCCTCCAATACCACAACTCAAAGGCATCAATTCTTCTACGATCTTCCTTATTCACTGTCCAGCTTTTGCATCCATATGAGGTTATTGAAAATACCATGGCTTGGGTCAGGCGAACCTTAGTCCTCAAGCTGACTTCTCTGCTCTTCAATACTTTAAAAAGTTCCTGTGCAGCAGATTTACCCAATGCAATATGTCGTCTGATCTCTTGACTGCTGCTTCTATGATTGTAGATAGTTGATCCAAGAAGAATGAAATCCTTGACAACCTCAATCTCTTCTCCATTGATAAAAATGCTGTTTATTGGTCCAGTGGTGAGGATTTTGGTTTTCTTTACATTGAGTTGTAATCCATACATAAGGCTGTGCTCTTTGATCTTCATCAGTAAATATTTTAAGTCCTCTTCACTTTCAGCAAGCAAGGTTGTATCATCTGCATATCTCAGGATACAGAGATTGAGACATGGTTGGAATGGGGAAAAGCGGGGAATAATGTTAAGATGCTTGGCTGTCTTTTGAATTTTGGTTTTCCTTGCATTATATTATAAAATAGATACTGGAGGGGGAGGGAAAGGAATAACCAGAAACATTACCATAGAAAGCTTATAAGTCCATCTTCTGCCTATAACTGATTGGAATACCTAAAATGGGGCTACAACGTGTCCAGTGAAGGAGGCTTCATGCAGAGCCTCTGCATTACATAAGACTATAGGTGGAAGCATGAACCACATCCAGATCTTCAGAGATGGGAAATTTGCACTTGAAAGGACAAGCAGACCAGCTGGGAGCTGCTTGAAGAACAGAAGATATTACTTGAAAGAAAGACCTACAGGAAAAATACAAAAGAATATAAGTAGATCCACTGTTACTACAAGAACAATCTAATTGCTTGCCCAGGAGACATCAAGGCAGTGGTTGGGTCCCCCCAGTGTAAACCCCCATCCAAGACTAAGACTCAAAGGAAATACATGCTCTGTTTGGTGACAACGCTCGTCACCGATAAGGGGAAGTGAGGGGAAAACAGCAATGAAGTGGTGAGCTAAGCCCTACAATGTTCAATAGACTCCTGTGAACCTGGGTGGAGACCTAGTTGGCCAGCAGTGTGGCAAGACCTGGGGACTCTTGGGCCCAGAGTCAGTGACATAGCCACAGAGGACAAGAGTGGAGAGTGAGGCATCCAGCTGATAAGAAGAGAAGACATATGCACAAAAACACCCACACTTGCAGATAATACTCACTTGACCTGGCTTCAATGACTGGATGATGAGAGCTCAACCAGAAGAAAGAAGAGGAAAAAAAGTAATCTGATACAATTTGATGAACTTGACCTACACCTATGGAAACAGTAGCTCAAAAGAGGGAACAAATCCTTACAGCAAGGATCATTCCCACCCCCCACCTCCATACACAGAAAAGGCAGGGATGGGCAACTTGGAAATTGGCTACCCAAAATGTGTGTGTGTGGGGGGGGAGGGCGGGCTACAAAGGCAAGAAGTGACTGGCTTACAAGTTTTTAAGAGGGAACCTAGATTCAGAGGGCATGAAGGAAGGTAGAATCTCCACTGAGTAGTATCCAATGTGTCTAGGCGGGGCTGATGAAATGGGGATGGGTTTCTTGTGATACAATAGTGAATAATTGTTATCAGAACTGCTTGTGAGGGTTGGAAATGTAAAAGTAGACATTTTGTAGCAAGAAGGGGAGTGATTAACTTTTCAGTCTAGGAGTGGAGGTCCTTGGGACCATCAAAGGAGGAGAGCGGAGAGTGGGACCCTACCCAGAGAAGCAGTGATGCCTGAGATGGAGGCAGAGACGATGACTTGGAGAAATGGAGCAGCTGGGAACTTTAGACACGGAGAGGGAGAGGGGCTGTGTGCTGAAGACCAGGGGGCAGACTTGTAGTGTATACCCTTTGGTTGGTTGATGATGCATGGAAGGGATTGTAACCATGTACAATAGGATAAATGTAAAACCAATGTTTTCCCATGTAAACTATCACATAATTCACAATAAGACATTGAAAAAAACAACAACACAATTGCCAAATAAAATACCTAAAGAGAGGTATGGCATAATGAATATACATGCATGTATTACCTAATAAAATAATTATTTAATAGGATGAATGTAAAACTAATGTAAACTATCATATAATTCACAATAAAACATTTAAAAAAAAGTGTATGAATACAATCTTGGGAGTTCACATTAGAAAATGAAGGTCTCCTGAATTTCGGACATATATTATTATAAAATTACACATAGGATAGCAATTTATATTTACTGTCTGCTTACTTGCAGTCAGAGAAAAAGGGGAAGTTTGTCTAGAAACTGCTTAATGCTCTGACATTATTGGAAATTTTTGATTTATGTTACAGAGATGATTGAAATTGGGCTTGACTGGAAAAATGCAGTAATCTGAAGGATAAAATCAAGGCATATAATTAAAGTTTGCAAAGAAGCATAGTTATATTTGGAGTTAAAGTAGTCCTTGAAATAAAATGTAGGACAATAATGTTTCTTTAATTCTCCTTACAGGTTTTGAGGACCTCACTCCTTATCATCAAATAAAAATCAAAAGTAAAATGAACAAGGGTCTTTTGGATTATACGAGCAAATGCTTATCAATTTAATCTTACACTTAGCCTTGAAATTTTTGTTTCTTTGGAAAATAAAATGGGCCTTTTTTTTTTTT
>NW_006408836.1:29404-34045 GCF_000296735.1 Chrysochloris asiatica
AAAAATAACAAGGACATATTTATATGCAGAATAATGCTTTGTTGTTACAGCTGTTTTTCTGCAGTCCAAAGTAAATTCATTAGAAAATGTACTGATTGCATTGCCATGCATTAAAGTATGTTTATAGGTTTTGTTGTTGTTATTAAGTGCCATAAAGTTGGGTCTGACTCATAGCAACCCTGTATAGGGTTCCTGAGGAGTGGCTGGTGAATTTGAACCACCGACCTTGCCATCCAGTTTACTATCTTGTAGTGCCACACCAGGACTCTGTCTACCCTTGTTATATGGATTTTTTCTGTAGCAGAAAGGAAAAGATTTAAACCATCACTGAAATCAGGGTCAGTCCAAGATTCTGTAACTCTGCCACCACACTTGGTTTGTTTTACATCTCTACTTCAGCCCTCAGGCTGCACTAAAGGCTGTACTAAAACTAAACACATTTCAAAGTCTTGCAGAGTATCCCACAGTAGTTATTATATATATATATATATAATACTAGAAAAATGGCCTTATTAAACTATGGTATCTTAGTTTATGCAACTATCAAAAGTAAAGGAAATTAAATTTCAAGAATACATTTGAAAATGACCTATGGGTTCATTTTTGCTTCTCAACTAAGGAAATTACAATGAGATTACAATTCACACAGTGTACTATTGAAGCCCCTTATTTTGTTGGCAGGCAAAGGTTTCTCACAAGATTACAGAATTAATGAAAACCAAAGGCATTACATAGGGACTAAAAGCTAAGATTCGAAAAGAGCATGTGCTTAAAGTGAATAGTGCTAAGTTTTTTCTTAACAATTCTTTGCAAAAGAAGCAAAGTAGAGACATTTTCTGTTCTCATAAAATGGGAACTCAGATATAAAGTGACCAACAAAGGAAGCAACATATTTAGGAAGAAAAAGTACCCCCAGAATGTTTCTTAGAAGTTAGCATGGCAAGATGTTGTATTTCTAACTCTGGACATTTTGTAAGAAGTGACCAGTCCCTGGAGAAGGGCATCAGGTTTGGTTAAAGTGGAAATTCAATGACAAAAGAGGAAAATCCCTAATGAAATGTGTTGACATAGTGGCAACAAGAATGGGCTCAAACACATCAGTTGTGATGATGGCACTGGATGGGCAGTGTATTGTTATGTTGTGCATAGTGTCTCCATGAGTCGGAACCTACTAGATGGCATCTAACAACAACAACATATTTAAGAAGTTATTCATTCTTAACAAATGTTACATTCCCAAGAAATCTGACACTCTTTTTTAGAAATCTGATGAATGTGTTGTTTATTCAAACTTATAAGGAGTTAGACTTTCCCAAACATTGGAAAGCTGAAAGAGAAACTGTTGAAAGAAAACTTGGGCATCAATTTTGCTGTATTCTTTTACTGGCTTTATTGATTTTGAAAATATTTCTGGAACTAGGAGACCTTGATGCTAAGCAAAGTTCCCTAAATTGGATGTGTAGGGTTATATATATGTATATATATGTTGCTTTTTGTGTCTGGAAAGATTCTCCCTAAACTAGTAGGTATGTGTTCAATAAGGAAATCAAATGTCAAAGGAAAGTCTTCAAGACATTCTGGCTTCTGTTCCATGTTGCTATTTTACTACTGTTGTGGTTAATGGTGGTTAGTGGTTGTGTTAGTGGTTCTCATTCATAACAACCCTGTATAGGATTTCTAAGGTTGTAAATTCTTTATGTGAACACAAAGCCTTATCTTCTCCCTTGGAGTAATGGTAGATTCAAATTACTGACCTTGAGGTTAGCAGGCAGGACTCTTTTTTTGTGTATTCAATAGACTTGACTTAATGAATTTGGAACTCAACACATATGTCTATTTTCCTAATCATTTATCAGCCTTCAGGAATATCTAGTGGCAAGTTGATTAAGTATTCAGCTACTTACTGGAAATAGTTGGTAAATCTACCAGCAAGAACCTTGAAAGAAAGGTCTTGTAATTTACATCTGAAAGATCACATCTTTTGAAAATCATATGGAGCTAGGTTTTACTCTGAAAAACATCAGACTATCATGAGCAGGTATCAACTTGATGGCAGTTGGTTTGGTTACTAGTTTGTCTATACATAGATCAGATAGAATACACAGATATCAAATTGACTATATCTGTCGGAAAAGATGGTTTGAAAGCCCAACATCATCAGCCAAAACCAGGCCAGGGGCAGACTGCGGAACACACCATCAATTGCTCTTATGAAAGGTTAGGCTGAAGTCGAAGAACATTAAAACAAATCCATAATAACCAAAATTTGATTTTGAACATATCCCATCTATATATTTAGAGATCATCTAAAGAGCAGATTAGAGTCACTAAATACTAATCAAAGACCAAAAAGTTGTGGAAAGGCATGAAGAACATCATACAGGAGGAAAGCCAAAGGTCATAAAAAGACAATGAAGACAGAAAAGAAAAAAATGTGTAGGAGAAAAGACTGAAACTTACTCTCCAGCATAGAGATGCTAAAGCAAATGGAAGAAATTATGAAGTAAAACATTGAACAGAAAATTTCACAGGGCACCTTTAGAAGACAAAGTCAACTATTATAGTGAAATATGCAAAGACCTGGAGATGGAAATGTGCAAAAACCTGGAGATGGAAAAGCATGCTTATGATTTCTCAACCTGAAGGAAGAGAAGAAAAAATTCAGATCTCAACTTGAAATAATGAGGGTTCTATGGGTAAAAGATAGAATGATGCAGACAGCATCAAAAGAAGATGGAAGGAATACACAGAGTCACTGTACCAAAAATATGAGATTGATGTTCAAACATTTCAAGAGATAGCATATGATCAAGAGCCAATGGTAGTGAAGGAAGAAGTCCAAGGTGCACTGAATGTACTGGCAAAGAACAAGGCTCCAGGAATTGATGGAATACAAATTGAAATCTTTCAACAAACTGTTGCAGCACTAGAGGTATTTAGTCAGTATGTCAAGAGATTAGAAAAGATCCTTATCTGTGTCCATTCCATGACGAAGTAACCCAATGGAATGCAGAAATCACAGACAATATCATTAATATAACACCCTTTAAAATTTTTAGTATTTCATTTTTATCTGTTTTTCTTTGTTCATGTTATAAACAAAATGTTTCTTTAAGTTTGGAGTGCTAACTTCCTTTAATATGAAGATGGGATTTTCTTCAATGATATGTTTAATTATTGCTTGAATTTCTTTTCTTTAATTTTTAAACATATATTTATTGATCATGTCTAATGTACACTAGCTGGTGCTGTGTATATATTGTTGAGAAGGAAGGATACTTCACAGAACTACTAGTCTGTTATGAGGGTTTGTTTAAGTTAAAGAATGCTTGTACACACTGATTATTTACAACTGTGATACAAAACATTTTATATATATGATGGTGGTGTGCTGTGGGGTTGGTTCCAACTCATAGCAACTCTGCATAGGGTTTCCAAGGCTGTAAATCTTTATGAGAGCAGAAAGCCTCATGTTTCTCCCGCAAAACATCTGGTAGTATTTGAACTGCTGACCTTGAGATTACAACCCGACTCATAACCTCTACCCTACCAGGGCTCTTTTATGTATGTATATGGTAGGGTAGTGGTTATCAACATGTGTGTGTGTGTGTGTGTTTAATGTTAAGTTTAAGTGTCATCTACTCAGTTCCTACTCATAGCAATCCTATATAGAGTTTCTGAGGAGTGGCTGATGAGTTTAACAGCGACTTTTGTGTTTAATCTGAACTTGTGATCCAGTGGATAAAGCACTGGACAACAAGGCTGGTTTGGACAGCAAGGTCAGTTTGCACTGCAAGGTCGGTAGTTACAACTCACCAGTCACTCCTCAGAAACCCTATATAGAGGGTAGCTATGAGTTAGAACCAACTTAATACCACATAAGAACAACTATCTATATATATATATATATACCTGGTATGGTGCTGTAGAATAAACACTGGATTGCTAACTGCAAGGTTGGCAATCTAAACCCACCACCCTGCTCCTTGGAATCCCTACATAGGGTTGCTATGAGTCAGAACAGTTTGGACGGCATTAAAAACAACAACAACAATGTATGTGTGTTCATGTGTATAAGTTATTGTTGTTAAGTCCTGTCAAGCCAGTTCAAGCTTGTTGTTGTTATTTGCCATTGGGTTGGTTCTGGCCCATAATGACCCTGTATAGGGTTTCCGAGGAGCAGCTGGTGAGTTTGAACTGCTGACGTTGCAGTTCAAATGCCTTTGCAGTCTGGCACATTAATCCACAGCACCACACCAGGACTCCTATTTAGTGATTCTGTAAATCTTTAAATTTTTGAGGGAGCATAATGCCTCATTTCTTTCCCATGGAGTATCTGATAGGTTCCAAAAGCCAACCTTGTGATTCAAAGTCCAGAACTTAACCTACAGCACCAAAATAAATCCTGGCATGGTGTTGTAGGATAAGCACTTAGACTGTGAACCGCAAGGTCAGTGATTCAAACCCACAGCTGCTCTACCTTGGAAACCCTATATAAGGTTGCTATTAGTTGGAACTTGACAGTTCTTTCCACAGGAGAAAAATGAGGTTTTTAGCTCCAGTAAAGATTTACAGCCTCAGAAAATCCACACAAGGTTCGTATGCATTGCAACCAACTCCACAAGCACCACCACTGATATA